>NW_010356830.1:5343-49576 GCF_000414095.1 Morus notabilis | reverse complement strand
AAAGCAGGAAAAAAAATGAGATGCTATATATGTGAGCTGTCAAAAGGGAGAAAGAGGAAAATAGGTCAAGACTTGAGATGAATTAAAATTAATAGGCCAATAGTTTACATAAGTTAATAAATAGGTCAAATTATTATTTTTGTCCATAACTTGTCTGGTTATGAACTATAACTTGATAAGTTATTGTCCATAATTCACGGTTTTTGTTCATAACTTGTATGGCTATGAATCATAACTTAACAAATTTATCTATAACTTATTGATTATAAACTATAGCTTGATAAGTTATGACCTATTAATTTTTATAACTAAAAATTAGCTATATACTTTCTTAAGCTTTTCGTATATTTTTTTACTATTTCTGCTGTCAAAATGGGTCGGGCTAAATGGGCCAGTAATGGCCTGCTCTTTGACCAAGTGCCTAGCCCATATAAAGAAGCTGACCCAACTCGTATAGGGTGCGGGGGAATTTCCCCTACACTCTCTCTGTCGGGTTTGCCTGTTCTCGGCACGACACAATTCTTTTTTTTTTTTTTTTTGAAATGGATAATTATTTTTCGAAGTACTTTTGCATCCTTGAAAATGTATAATTAACTAGAGCATACAATTCCTTTTCTTTTTCCCCTCTCTTTTCTTGTGCCATGGTAGCTGCCGGCCTCGTTCACTTCGCTGATTCGAGTTGAGATGTGATTTTACGTGAGAGCTTTTTACTGTAACAAAAAAGTTAGATGTGATTGTTTGTGAGAGTTTTTTACTGTAGAAAAACTCGAATTCTAAACTCGAATCAGCGAAGTGAATGGGGCCGACATATACAACTTATAGCATGCACATCTAATTAAAAAAGCGCTAAAATCGTAACTTCATTAATTCAGGGGAGCTCAAATCTACATTTTATAGTTTAATTATTTCCGTTTGCAATTCATTTCCATTTCCATATTAGAAGCTTAATGATATATAACCCAAATCTAAAATATCAATGACAACTTTTAAGTTTGTCATGAAGCCGAAATTCTACTTATTAAACGGTCACTTTTTAAGGATCTTATACGTGTACATAATGAACCATTACTTTTGTGTACATATATATTAAACCGTCACCTTTTAGCTCTTCATAGTTATAGGAGTTACAGATATACTTCTCAGCCATATTTCTCATTGGATTTGATTAACCAGAAGTTGTCAAAATTAGAGATTCTTCCCAATAGAAACTTGGAAACTTTTAATTTCGTTACATGAATTGTTACTTTAATACTTACGATTTTAGAGCACAATGATTGTTCTTGTCATTATCCTTGTCGTTATCGTACTTTGTCGCCCTAATTGCTGTCATTTTATGGAATGGGGGAGTATTATCCTTGTCGTTATCGTACTTTGTCGATGCAATTGTTGTCATTTTATGGGGGAGCACAAATTTTTTGTTTAAAAATCTAAAATCTACGGATTCATGATCAACAATTACCCTAATCCTCGGCATGGAGGTTGAGAGTTTTGTTGAACCAGCTATTTGAAACAACCTATTGACCAATACTTGCAAAGAAAATTGCACACGCTTTACTTCATATATATATATATATATACATATATATATATATTTGTGTTTATCTAAAAGAGCGAGTCAGTTGAAAGTTATTAATGAAGGCAATAAGTTTAATTTGCTTGCGCATGCATGCATGCATTCTATTTGACTTAAGAGGCGATAAATGGTTTTATCTGAAATGGATTTTTTAATAACTCCATAATTTCCTTACGCAGATGCATACAAAGTTTAATTAATTTCCAAACCGTTTCCACAACTAATTTGACGCAATGAATACTTCTTTTTTGGCGGAATACTATTAAATGAAAAGTTGTATGGAAGTTAAATATTGACATTGTCGGTGTGTATTGTCATTTTAGCCAGTTTTTAGAGACTTGACAACTCAATTTTCAAAAAGGAAAAAGAAGACTTGACAACTCAATTTCTTCTACATGTCACTAAAATAATCAAAACTTTTCTTTTGGTTAGGGGTGGAAGAGTAATATCGGAAATCAATGAAGAAAGAATTACTTAGGACTGTTCATTTCACCGATTCGAGTTTAGAATTTGAGTTTTGTTACAGTAAAAAGCTCTCAAAAACAATCACATCTAACTTTTTTACTACAGTAAAAAGCTCTCACATAAAATCACATCTCAATTCGAATTAAAAACTCAAATCGGCGAACTAAACGGACCTTTAGCAATACTCAGTTATACGTTACAAATCTACCAAGGATTCCATTTGCAGTAAGCTAAGATAATTTCGTGAGTCGGCTAATTAGTACAAATGATTTCTTCAACTAGAAGAGGAAAAAATGTTGAAATTATCTCATAAAATTTTGACAACGATCTAAAATTTATGAGCCCGTTCGTTTCATATACTCAAACTCAAATTATTGATTCTGCTTACAGTATTTTCCTCTCACAAAATATTTGGATTTCAAAAGTCAGAATCAAGAATCATGATTTGAGTATACTTTCTAAACGGGCCCTATATGTAGAGCCTTAAGTTCGACATAGGTACAGTCTAACAAATGTAATTTTTTAAAATTTATAATACTCAATGTTACATGTGTTGAACTACATTTTTTGAATGTCACTTAAACAAATCGAATGTAACACACGTAAACGGACGATGATACACGAGAATATAAAAAAAAAGTTACATTTACCGGATTGATCCGAACGCCTCACTCAGAGACATTTTTATATAGGTAAGATATCGTACAGTAGATCCAATATTTAGACCTAAGGAAGAAGAAGACATTCCTTACAATAGGTTGTGATGTCAAATTGGTCAGCGGAGTGAGGAAAAATTAGAAAAGAACAGGATGGGTTTGACCCTCCAAAGACAAAGATGCCTCAACCCCACCAAGTAATCAAAAGTGAAACTGAAAAGACATGACAATATCTCTCTAAATAAACCCAAATATAGTAGTTTTGAAAGGTTTCTTCCTCTGGCTCTCTCTCTTTGATGGTCCTTATGCACTATCCTAGAATTTCCTCTCAACTAAGAAGGAGAAAAAGAAAATTCAAAATATATATATTGCCTTCTGTCACTTCTCTCTACTATTCTCTATTCCCCACTTTTAACTGTTTCTTCAGCTTTGGTGTTCTCTCATAACCTCCCCCACACATAATCCACTGGCTTTAAGGGATGTGTCCAATGTTTTTTAGGGCACCTATCCCAAATTCTAGACTACAGTCCCACGCTCATCTCAAGCGCGTGCTTCCATCCCTTAATTATACAGTGTAAACTGTAATAACAACCCAGAGAAATAATGTATTAACCGTTTAGTTCACTAATTCGAATTTTTAATTTGAGTTGAGATGTGATGTTATGTGAGAGTTTTTTACTGTAATAAAAAAGTTAGATGTGACTGTTTCTAAGAGCTTTTTACTGTAACAAAACTCAAATTTTAAATTCGAATCAGCGAAATGAACGGGACCAGTTTAATCAGCCTAGATAAATAAATGGATGAGTTTATATAAGCGCGTGTAGATTGATTAAGGGCAGGGACAAAAGTGCAAATAATAATTGGAGACAAAGTTAAGACATTTTAGTCTCAATTAGCTTACTGTGTTGATGAAACATTTGGCATGTAATCCGATATCGGGAACCGCTACAGAGGGGACCATCCACCAAATGCAAACACTAGCATCTATAATCTTTAGCTGTTAATACACTTGTATTTGTTTAGATGATAGTTGCACTGATTTTTGTCCCTTAAATTAAAATAAGAGATAAGAGATATGGTTGTGTTACATGATCCATATTAAAAATTAAAAAGACAAATATGGAACGGGGATAATATATATACGTACATATTATATAACAATAATGATGAAGTCATTCATTTACTTTAATGGGGTAATTCCATGAGTTCAATAATTTTCCTTTTATAGATATATAAATTATTTTCCTAGGTCTCTCTAAAAAGTAGATCATGCTTTAACCTATCATCCTCTTCTAGTTTTGATTTTTCCCCTTTTATTTTAATAAATTTGAGTGGGATCTGAAGTTTAATAAGTGTTAATTTAGAACATCTCTAATGCAATGCTATAATTGATATGCTAATTGTAAATATAATATTTGAGTGCAGTGTTAGATCCTTAATCAAACATCGGGCTTATATATGAATAATTATGTATTGCAAACTGTTATATAATGTTAAGTCCATTTAAAAGTGATCTGTTAAAGTTTGGGTAATTTGAGCTTTAATGTGTCTAATAAGGTATGAGTCTTTAATGTGTAGAGACTTATTGGTAATTTATATTTTTATGATGGGCTAAAATAGAAATACTAAAAGATAACAAGAAAATTATCTATACATAATGGTTATGGTCCCCAAATCACACGTGACATTATATTCTTTCTAACATCCCATCATCAGAGAGTAGAGAGAGTTAAAGGATTCTCTACGAAAACGTGTTGATCGGGAAGATAAACTGCACGGCCCTAGAGAGTAATTGAACATCATGGATTCAGGTATGATTTCACTTATTAATCTACTGATTCTTGGTGATCCAACATGAATGTTTTCTGGATTTTAATAGATGTTTTACATCAAAGGATATTTCCTAACAAAAAGCATTATCCAATGCAATGTTATTTTGTGTCAAATTTACTATATGCTTATTTTGTGCCAAATTTATAATGTGCTATACTTTATGATAAATTTCCCACCAAATATAACGTATGGTAAATTTAACACTTAATTTTTATTGGTTGATATGATTACTCTTTTATTTAATCATTATAACTTTTGTTTTTTAAAATTATTTAAAATTTAAAGTTTATTTTTACAACTTTTAAAGCCTAATGATTATAAAAACAATAGATTTTAACATTTTAAATAGTATCATGTATTAGAACACAAATAAAAATAACATGTGTTATTATACGTTTTTTGGTATTAAATATACCATTGACAATAACATTTACCTTGAAGATGATGACTAGAATGTGCTTTTGACGTTTGGTTGGAGGATTCAAACCATGATTTGAATTATGGTTTATGGTTCGCTACAGTGTTTTTCCTCACAAAAAATACACGTAAATTAAAAATAGTTCTAATCTCATTATTCTAATTCATGAACCAAACGTAAAAAAAAGCCTATTTGGTATTTTTGGAGGGTGAAAAATAATCCTCGTTTCAAGGGCCTAGTGAATTATCATGATGATATCGATAAGCATCATACATGAATGATGATGGTTATGGTAATTTGCATGATGAATATGTTCATCATATATATATATATATATATATATGTGTGTGTGTGTGTGTGTGTATAATGTAGTTCTGCATGGCATGGATATTGATTACGTGTTGGACTTTCTGAATTTGTTCTTATCCGCAATAGAAGAGATAGTCCCATAGTCCCATGCTTTCCGTTTCACTGTCAAAACCTTTTAAATATTTGTCCTCTTCCTCCGACGATTGAGCAAAGAAATTCATTATATAATATACAACATACTTTGATGGGGAACAAATATATATATATATATATATATATTATAAATATATATATATTTGCAAAATATTTGATATATCAACTTCAAAGGTACTAACATGACCTTGACAAAAGCAATCAGTAAGAAACTTTTAACCACAGACATTTTGACAACATTGGCGGAAAATAGTTGAACGAACAGGTCATAGCTGTCTCTTGCCAGTGAAGGTTAATTTACTGTCGTTGGTAAGTCTTTTGATTTCTTTATGGAAGTCAAAATTAACCCTTTTCCCATTTGTGACATGCTTGCTTCAATTGGACCGACTAGAAAGAGGCCAAAAATTATTTCAGTAAAAGGTGCAATTTAAATGGTTGGGGTTTGTTTTACACTTGGTTAGGGAAAAAAAAGAAATGGTTAACGAAGGAGACAAACTGAGATGCTTTCATCTGTTGCCATATATATATATATATATATATATATATGTGTGTGTGTGTGTGTGCGCGTATGTATATGTATATGTTTATTTGATGAGCTTCGACTTTTGTTGATGCAGTGAAATAATAATGATACGCCAAAGACATTAATGTGTAAGCATCTGTTTGTCAAGAAAGAGAAGGGCTTTAATGCAATGAAATAAAGACAATCCCGGACAAATCTTTTGTAGTAAAAGTTGGTCTTAGTTCACAAGAAAAATCTCAAAGCTTGCTCTCTTTCAAACATATGTACTCTCTAGCTAACAATGAACTTCAAGATTTTAGCCACACAAAAAAAAAAAAAAGAACTTCAAGATCTCTATGCATGTTTAACTAGCAATATAATGGTAACTCAAAGCTTTTAATTGAAATTAACTAATTAACAGTATATGATAAACTTTTTCAGAAGTTTTACGCATGTTAAACTATGAATAATGGTCTTCTTTTTTTTTTTTTTTTTATAATTTGACTTCACTTTTTCCTTTTCATCGCTCCACTTTTAGTGTTTTCTTTGGCTTTGGTCATTAACCATTTAATTTATGAGTTACCTGTAGAAGATAAGATTTGAAGATTGCCAAATTATATATATTCTCAAGAATCTCAGCATAATAGAACTTCGTAATTGTTAATCATTCTTTCTTTATATATGTTGAGATTCGGTTTGTATCCTTCTAGTTTTTCTTTCCGTTTACATTCATGTATCGCTTTTTGGTTTTCCAAACGTAAAATAATAGTTATGCATTATATAATTTATATCACTAAACACGTAATAGTTGATTGGCAGCAAACAATATTCTATCAATTTACTCTTTCAATAAAGAAAAAACAATATTCTATTGCCATCTAACACTCCCTTTAGTAAGAATGAATTAATATAATGGGAAAAAAAAAGATGGAGAAGAAACGCACAAGAGATAGAAAATGGGCATAATATTTTTCTTTTTTATTGTTTAATATGTAAAAAAGGAAAGAAAATATGTACTTTATTGTTGTTAAGATGAGGAAAAAATAATAAGTTATTACTATCAAGTTTTCAGGTCGATAATTTCTTCTATTATGGATGAAATAAAAATGGTGGGAGTCCAGAACTAATCCTTTTCTTTCATACCAACCATAGTGTAAGTGTTGTAAGATAAAAATAATTTCAATCACGAATTTTTTTAATGTATAACTCAAATTGAATTTTTAAGCCACTTGAATCATAGTACAAATTTGATTGGCAAAATTTTAAGTCTAACACATAAACAAACCTGAGTGTTAAAAATACGGTGTTACGCGAGATTACGTAAAAAGTTATATTTGTCAGACTAATTCGAATGTCATATGATATATATATATATATATATATGTAGATAGATAGAGATAGAGGATATTTTTACTGGCAATACATAGGTACTGTTACTTATATGGATCTTCTTTAACTCTTGGTGACTAGGCCATGATAAGACTAGTAACGTACGCAACCAAAGAAATATCACGACAAAAGTAAGATGGACACAAATCATAAATAGTAATCTTCCTATCATGTATGCAAACTCCACATCCAGATCATAATATGTAGAACGTGCATTTTCCTGTGCATGAACATGAGATTGAACTTTTTTTGAAATTTTTTTAACATATATATATATATATATAGCTCTCTTTATGAATCTCATCAAAATGGGGGGATAAGACATATATGCAGATATATTGAAAGGTCATTTCATCAGAGAATAATGAAGGAACCAAAAAGAGGATGATATTGATGATGGGTGATGGGCAAATATTGCATAGGGCACGTCTCAATTAGGAGATAAAAAAGGAGGGCTATCTATACTGGGAGACATGGTGCATATTCTTGGGGATTTGGCCGAGCCAGGGCCGCACCCTGGTGTCGGTCTCTTAGCATACACAAAACAAATACACCCAAAAGACCTCTTCTAAACGACAAATCACCCGAAATGACAGCTCCTAAAATACGTCTCCCCCTGTAGTACTACCCCCTTAATACAACTAGCTAGATAGTTCAAAAAAAACAAAAAAAAAAAAAATCTCTCTGATCTTCTCTCTCTCTCTCTCTCTCTCTCTCTATACCACAAAGTACCGTACTATCACCAAATCTCACCCCTATCTCTGCCCTTGTCTCCCTCCTCTGCCCCAACACTCAAAGCTGTATCCCATCTAAACAAATGGCAGATGGGGAATAATAAGCTATAGCTTGATCATTTTGAACGTTGAAAACTTGGGAAAAGAAATATATATATGTATGTATGTATGTATACGTGTATATACATGTTTGGTGTTTTTGATTTTTTTTGAACTCTTTTGTTTAGTGTGTGTGTGTGTGTGTGTGTTCATAATCACAGCAACATTCGGAGACATAATGTTGATAACCATGACAAGCTGTAAATTTTTTTGCATACATATATGAGATAATTAAGCTATAACTAGCTAGCTATGTCTAAATTTATTTTTAATTATACGTATTTGTTCTAGGTTTAACAGGTCATATTAGGTCATTTGCATGTCACCGACCCCCTAAAAACACATGCAAGAGGGGGGAACAAGGGTCTGCATTAAGGTCGGGTTCGTTACGTCCTAAAATATTGTACTATATTAATATTTGCAATTTTATATACTTGTTGGACCAGAAAATTTCAGTTTTTGCCGGATTGCGAGTCAATTTTAAGGTCTCGATGCCAAAAAAACCAACGTCTATGACCCTGTCCAAGTGATGGTCACTTATTCTTTTTTTTTTTGTATTCAAACACAAAGCACATTGAATTATAAATATATATACAGTATATATATATGTATATATATAATCAAAACAAACAAAGTGCGAAAATGGCATTTGAACTAATCATATATATTTTATATATATATTGGTTTCTTCTAGCACCCTACCCATATCATTTTTCGAGCCACTAAGTGATACCCTAATGATCAGTCAACTTTCCCAAAATCCTAGCTTATACTTTCCAACTGTCTTAATTAGTTTTTAATCACACCTCATTAACAACCTTGCTTTAATTTTGTCGCTCGCTCCCACAGTGAAAGACAATTTGGCTACATTATTGTGAACATGTTTGCCTAGAAGATTATGAGTACATATATACATATTATATACATTGTTTAAATTACTCAAAACTTATTAAGATTTTGACAAGCTTTTCGATGGTTTCACTCCAATTTTCCCCGTGTTGTATCCTAAAAGAGACAGAACCAATGTGTGGACTCATAATTGTTTCTCATCGGCCCTACAATATTGTTGTGCTTCGAATGTATATAAATATATTAATTTTATTATGTATAGATGATGATGGGGTAAAAAGGCACTACGGAGCCTAAGCAAGATTATTTGTAACCAAAAGGGAACAAGATCCCTAAAACAATCACTCCGAGGCAATTGTCTTGGCATTTGTCCCTAACTGTTTTCTTTCTCTATTTATTTTATTGCCATATAAACAGATACGTGTCGAGGACCCATGTTATTCTTTTCGACCAAGACAATATTTTAAGAAAAATATATATTCTTAACGTTGAATGTGATTTTGTAGTATGCGCATGGGATTTCTATACAAACAACGTAGTGGTCCTGCCACAACCCTAGCTATTATTATTATTTTCTTTTCTCTTGTAAAGGCTTGGTTTGGCAATTGATTGGCTAATTTTAGAACAATGTCTACTAATTGTATTGGAATAAAACATTATTGGTAGTATTTTTTTTGATCCGTCATCGAACTAATCAATATTTATAATTCTAAAAGGAAAAAAAAAAAAAAACGAGCATAAAAATGCAAACAAAAGCCAAAAACTTCGCGAGAATCATGTGTTGAAATTATGTGATTATCGAGTGTATAATCATCTCTTTCGTCATAACAACTACTTTTCAGATCGGATCAAGTTTTAATTTGTGCTTATTGACTAATAAATGTTGGAGATTCAGAATAATATCTTTAATAGAAAGCAACATTCCTGCCTTGTGGAATTATTCTTATCTGAAGTTATAATTAATTCAATAGCTATGAAGTTTGTTATCAATTCGGAAAAAAAAAATATTTTCTTTCTTGATTCCAAATCCAATGGAAAGTTTAACAATCATCTAGACCGAATAATTTTGTAAGGTGAATGTGGATTCTGAGGATCATTATTCACGTAAAAGGATTAATTAAGAACGTGAGAATCTCATAATGCGTAAATTATTTATATCAGTTGTTATTTTATTCTAATCCCCTCCTTTTTTTTTTTTCAAGTATATATATGTAGTGTAATATGCTTATTTACTTTGACTATATTCAATCATTTGAACGAAGTGGCCTGGTTGCAGACATAATCTAGTGATTATTCCACACCAAATACCACAAGGTGTATAGCCCCATTTCAAAAAAAGAAAAAGAAAGAAAGAATTAATAAATGGCTTTTGTTAAAAAGCTATAGAAACATCTCTAAGTCTTGTACAAAAATCTCAACCCGTTGATATTTACTGTTATACCCACGCCGAGCTAGTCTTCTTTTGCGTTAGCTTAGAAGGTCATCTTGGTAATTATGGCCAATATTTTTTCTCCTTTTTCCTCGACGATATATTAAGGGCCCGTTTAGTTCGCTGATTCGAGTTTTTAATTCGAGTTAAAATGTGATTTTATGTGAGAGATTTTTACTGTAGTAAAAAAGTTAGATGTAATTGTTTGTGAGAGTTTTTTACTGTAGCAAAACTCAAATCAGCGAAATGAACGGGGCCTAACTCGACGCCATGCAATATTAATACAACCCAAGTTGATGTCTAGAAATTATTTATTCAATTATTCAAACATGTATACTTTTCTAACAGATAGTTATATAAATGAGGTTACGATCCCTTGATAAAGTTCTAAGTTGATATTTTGGCATATACGCTCTTTATGCAATTATCTATAAAATAGTAAAACCCCAGTCACCGTAGTGCGTAGTCTTTTTTTTTTTTTTCCAAAGGTGAATAACTCTAAATTTCACGTGTTCTTTGAAAAATGTTAGTATTAATTTTTCTATGACTTTTTTTTACCACTATATGTATTTACTATTTAATACGTGAATTTTATTATATTATTTTATGTTAAAATAATAATATATTATACTAGTAAAATTTACGTGTCAAATAGTGAATATAGATAATAATAAAAAAAGTGATAAAAAAAGCGATGTTAACTTTTTTCATGTTTTTTACTTTTCAGCATTTACATTACTGTTCATATGTGATCATAGATTAACCTCGGTAGAGGTCACACGCAAATTCATCTTATTTGGCGATTTTACACCTTCAAATTCAACAATTACCATAATTATGATGGTCAAATAATTATTCTTCGTAATGCATACAACTAACGTTGTAATAGACGACAATGTCATTGTCATCACAGCCACCATCATTGTCTTTAGCATTAGTGTCCTCATTGTATCATCGTTATCATTATTATTCATGGATTAAATTACTTATTTTTGGTCATTGTCATCACTTTTTGATCTTATTTGTTTTCTTTAAATCAATTAGTCCTTTTTGCGACTGTTGCATTTGAGTAACATTCAACAACGAACTTGTTTTCATAATATATATTTATACATATATATATATAGAAGACAATACGTCAAATCATGTTACATTAATTAAGTACTTCCGCGTGCGTGCTAACTGGTTAGTCCTTTTATCACGTACGTAGTTTATGAATATATATTAATATATATATATATATATATATATATATATAAACACACACACACACACACACAAATTAAGACAATAAAAAAAACTAAATTAATGTTATTGGTCGAATATTTAAAGAAAACATTGGAAGACAAATAGAGATATATAAAAGCAATATTAAATTAAGTAGAATTTTAAAAGAATATATAACTACATTTATTATAGGCTTATTACAGTACGATTGTGGATTATCTCTAAATACCATCACAGGCAATGAACAGCAATTAGTTAGATTTTTTGTTCCGAAATGTCAAGCACTTGAAAACTAAATTGAAAAGGCAAAAAAAAAAAAAAAAAAAAAGTTGCTTGAATAAACAAGCACGAAGAAGCTGGAATATTTTCCCTTGGCTTTTGTTATGTCGAATGGAATGATTGTAGGGTCAATTAAACAAAAAAATCAGGAACTTTGATTTGGTTTCCTTTGATTTTTCATCATAACCTAAGCCATCAAAATGACAATGCTTGTTATCTCTTGAAGGATTGACCGACAAAAGCGAGAATTTGGTTGAATTTTCCTTTTCCTTGTCTTCGACTAAAATTTTAACCTTTGACGGAAGCAATATTTTCTATGAGTATCCAAAAATTCCTATCATTGGTGGGTGACCAATAATGGAGGAGAAAAGTATTAATTGATTAGCATATTAACAAGACACATTACCTACTTAAATAGACATAAATCAACATGAAAGAAAAAACTAAAAAAAATAAAAAATCTCTCTCAAGCTTCCACACTTGAGGAGGATTTTGGTATATATGTTTAATTATGCAGAATTTCCTATATCCTATTATCCTCATCACGTCTTAATCTCATACGAAGACAATAAAACTCTTAATTTAATACAATTTAACAATAATTGCTGGTTTTTAATTGGACAAGGATCTAAATCAGGTCAATGGTTTAAACTACACATCAATTTCATATTAGCCAAAAAAAAAAAAAAAAAAAAAAAAACCGCGGATATTTCAAGGAGACCCGTCAAAGGTAGGACCCCCACATATCATTTTCCGTACAATATATTTATAGTCTACTCTAGACAAACAATAGCATAATGTATCTTTTAGGTTCTCTCTTTTTACCTACACATAATAGATATGTTTAATTATTGTCTACTGTGCTTGTCTTAGAAAAATTAAAACATATGGGCCCGTTTAGTTCGCTGATTCGAGTTTTTAATTCGAGTTAAGATGTGATTTTATGTGAGAGCTTTTTACTTTAGCAAAAAAGTTAAATGTGATTGTTTATGAGAGCTTTTTACTGTAGCAAAACTCGAATTCTAAACTCGAATTGGTAAAGTAAACGGGGCTATAGTTTCTCTACCAAGTTCCAAACTTTGGAAACCTCCAAGTCTAGCTTCATCATGTCATGAGTCATCATTCATTTGCCTTCCTTTCATTTTCCACATTTGCTTTTTTTTTTAACTTTTAAAAAGGTCAATAATTTTGAGTCATTATCTCAAAGTAATATTCTTGGTACTTTAGGGAAAAAAAAAAACTGTTATGCTCCATCCCCAAAATATATTGCGCTTTATTAATGCAGTTCCTCATACTATGTTAAATTTTTAAAAAAAAAAAAAATGATTGAATAATTAATACGTAATTGAAAACAAAATTTATGGTGACGTGTCCTCTTCTAAATGTCCAATCATTGTCAAAACCGTTTTCTGCCAGCATTTAAAACACTCCTTGGCTTTTTACTACTAATCAGAAGGAAGTGGCCATAAATTAATTTGCATTTCAGCATCATGATGTGCGTCCAATGGAAGCCCCCTTATTTAAAACTTTTAACTTATAATTTCGAATAGAATAATATAAATAATTTATCATTTATTATTATTTTGTTGCTGCTGTTGTTATTGTTTTTGCTAAAATACTTTGGAACCCATCTTGCAATTTTGACTTTTCGGTCTGCAAATATACCTCTTGGGCCCATTTCAAAAAGAAATAAAATAAAATAAAACAAAATTCTTGTTTTAAGGTCAGTTTGACATTGTTGTGCTATTAAAAATATTTGTTATAGATTTTCTATTAATCAGAAATTACTATGACTACAAGGAAGTAGACGTTTGATTTTTTTTTTTTCAATAGTAAAGCATGTATTTGATAAACTATGTGTAAATTGATGTGAAATATATAATGAGTAAAATAGAGATATCTTATATACATGCATTTATAGTTTTAGTTTTATTTCTAAATTTAAAATCAAAATTCATAATATATTTTCACACTAAAATAATAAAAAATTTTAATTTTGTTATTTAAATTATTCCTCATTATTTATAAACATTTAATTAATTATACAAAATATTTAAGTAAAAAATTTGAATTGTATATTTTTTTGATAAGTACATTTATTTCATAGGGTATATTTAAATTTCGTATTATATATTTTGTAACTGGACAATAATTTTAAGAAGTTATTTGGAAAAATAAAAAAGAGAGATTTACGGTTTACTAAATACTTGCCGTGTTTGGAATTATTTTTATTTTTATTTTTTACGTTTTTCAAGAAAGAAAGATGAAAAAGATTTCAAAACGGCGTTTGACACAATTAAAAAAATAGAAATGAAAATAATTTTTTAGTTTAGTGTAAAATGAGAGAAAAATAAAAAATTATTTTTAGTTGTTTTTTATTTTTTATTTTCATTTTCTCCTCTCTCGAGCACAGAGAAAGACATTAATGAATTTTTTTTATATTGTAAATAATTTCTTAATAAAACTACCAAACACATTTTCAATAATAATAATATTTTCATTTTCATTTATATAACAAAAATAAAATTATTTTAAAATAAATTTTAAACACACCCACGACACCCACGACACGACGACCTACATGAGATTCTAACACCAAATATTAATGGAGTGTCAATCAATCTTATAGGATGATTAGCCAAAAAAAAAATCAATCTTATAGGATGATTAGCAAAAAAAATCAATCTTATAGACTACGGTGTGTGCCATAGCATAGGACCGCAAAAAAAAAAAAAAAAAAAAAAAAAGCCGCTGATCATGATTGTGCCCATCACGGCCGTCGACATAGATTGCGATTGATGATAAAAAATGATGATGCTGATATCATTGGAAAAGCCGACTATACTCCATCAGTTTTTTGCTGAAAGGAAAGCCACTTTTGCAGGGGGGCGCACAAAGCAAAATGAACGGCCTAAAATCCAGGGAGCTGTCTTCCTAATCCGACGGTATAGGTTTTGCCACGTCGTCACTCTCCCCTCTTCCGTTGAAGAAAAAAAGAAAAAGAATGGAAAATTATCATGCATGTATATATGAACATAATTAATACAACTATATAACGCATAAAGCATGACATGGGTCATGGGTGATAAACCAATTAAACTTTGAACTCATCATGGTGAAATTCTCCACATGATGATGATGATGATGATTATCATGATACATGGGATGTATGGATGGATGGATAATAAAAGTAATGATTACAAAGGGGGTCATGATGGCTAACGCCACCTTAGATAAAAAAACAAAACAAAACGAATAATAGAAATAATTTTTATTAATTAATTTAATTTTTAATAAACCATATATAGGAGAGAAACACAGAATAGCAACAACACGCACAAGACTGCGCAGCCATAGCCGCCATTTCCTCTTGTGAGCCTTTTTCGCTATGATCATTGATTTTCTTTTTGCCCTTTTTCTTTTATTATGGGTTCTTACTTTATAAATTCATTTATTTCCCTATGATTAATCGTTATTATTAACTACTTGTAGTAGTACTAGTTCTTAGGATAGACCTATAGAGAGAGAGAGAGAGAGTAGTGTAGACGACAGAAGAGAAAAGAGATAAAGACACCAAATAAATAAAAGCACTGAATTAAATTAAATTTTTTAAAAAAGAGAATTTAATAACAAAACATTTATAACTCGTTTAGTTTATTATGGATTAGAATCACGAGATTAGAATTATTTTTTATTTATGTGTATTTTTTATAAGAAAAAATACTATAACGAATTATAAACCATTATTCGAATCAAAAAATGAATCCTCCAACTAAACGGGTCCTTAAAACAAGAAAAAAAAAGAATAAGTGGGCGATTCTAGAGAGAGAAAAATTACAAAAAAAAAAATTAAAGTATTTAAAGGCACTATAAGAGCACTCGTACCAGTCCAATGATGAACTACTCACCACCTAAGAAGAAGCTTAACGGCCTCTCACCCCACCCAAAAAAAAAAAAAAAATTCAAATTCTTTCTTTATTTATTTATTTTTTCTTTTCCTTTTCCGTGCCTGACCTATATCTATATGACTTTGCGAATCATATATATTAGCTGGGCTTCTTCTAGTTTCTCCAATTTCGAAGCCTAAAAAAGCTAGCAAGCTTTTGGTAGCTATTTCCTTGCTTCTAACACACGTTATTTGGGCTGCGTTTCGCGGCCTTGAAAAAGCTGCGGATTTAACACTTCTCCTCTATACGCCTCTTTCTCTTCTCCCTCTTCTCTAATCATTTTCCTTCTATAAAAGCCACCTCTCAGTTCGTTCCTTTTCAGCACAAACACACTCAACTGACTGGTGGGTTTTGTATCGTTTTTGTTTCTGGTTAAAATTCATTCCATTCAGAGAAGTTCCTTTTTGTCTGTCTTGAAAAACAATATGGTTGGAGAAGTAGTTGAGAAAGTCTTAGTGATAAGAGAATACGACCCAAAAACAGACCTCTCTGGCGTTGAAGATGTTGAGAGGAGATGTGAGGTCGGTCCCAGTGGAAAACTCTCTTTGTTCACCGACCTCTTGGGTGACCCTATCTGCAGAGTCCGAAACTCTCCTGCTTTTTTCATGCTGGTAAACCAAAAAAAAAAAAACCCCACTATTCCATTCGAACCCACTTTTTCATAACGTGGGGTGGTCGTTACATTACATGGTTTTTTTTTTTTTTTTGTGTGTGGACATTATGATTTATGGTGTGTTGTTCTGTAACAGGTAGCCGAGATGGGGGATGAGAAAGAGATGGTGGGGATGATCAGGGGTTGCATCAAAACCGTTACATGCGGGAAAAAACTCTCTAGAAAGGCTAAAAACAACAATAGTGAAACTATTGCCAAAGCCAAAGCTCTCCCCGTTTATACCAAGCTTGCCTACATACTTGGCCTCCGCGTTTCCCCTTCTCATAGGTATATATATATTAAAAAAAATGAACTTCTCTTAGTTTGTTTTTCAATGAAAATGAAGTTACAAAAATGGCCCAATTTATTTATTTTTTTGTTTTTATTTAATAAATGTGAACATGCCGTTTAATAATTATTGAGACTTGATTTAAAATGTTTTATTTTTGTTGTTTTTTAGGAGGATGGGAATAGGGTTAAAGCTGGTGCGTGGAATGGAGGAGTGGTTTAGAGAAAATGGGGCTGAATATTCCTACTTAGCAACCGAAAACGACAACCAAGCTTCGGTTAACCTCTTCACCCACAAATGCGGCTACTCCAGGTTCCGTACACCTTCGATTCTCGTCAACCCCGTGTTCGCTCACCGAGTCAAGGTCTCGTCCCGAGTCACCGTCATCCGACTCAGTCCCCGCGACGCCGAGTCAATCTACCGGACTCGCTTCTCCACCACCGAGTTCTTCCCGCGAGATATTGACTCGGTGCTCAACAACAAGCTCACCTTGGGGACGTTCCTGGCGGTGCCACGCGGGTCTTACTCGGCCGAGTCGTGGATCGGGTCGGATCAGTTCCTCGCCGACCCGCCCGAGTCGTGGGCCATCCTCAGCGTGTGGAACACCAAGGACGTGTTCACGCTCGAGGTGAAAGGCGCGTCGCGCGTGAAGCGCACGCTCGCGAGGACGACGCGCGTGATCGACAGGGCTTTGCCGTGGCTGCGGCTCCCGTCGGTGCCGGATTTCTTCAGGCCGTTTGGGCTGCACTTCATGTACGGGCTGGGAGGGGAAGGCCCACGCGCGGGCAGGATGGTGAGGGCGCTTTGCGGACAGGCGCACAACCTCGCGAAGGAGCGTGGGTGTGGGGCCGTGGCGACGGAGGTGTCCAGCCGAGAGCCGCTCAGGTTAGCGATACCGCACTGGAAGAGGCTATCGTGCGCCGAGGATCTATGGTGCATCAAGAGGTTGGGGGAGGACTACAGTGACGGCTCTGTTGGTGACTGGACAAAATCACCTCCTGGCTTGTCCATTTTTGTTGACCCCAGAGAGTTCTAAATTTCGTAAGGAATCCAACAAACTAGCTCGAAAAAAACAACACGAGAGCTAGATAGCCGTAACCCACAAAAAAAAAAAAAAAAAAAAAAAATTTTCCCCCTTTTTTTCTTTTTAGATTTTTTTCTTCATGGTTTTTGTAACCTTTTTTTTTTTTTTTTTTGGGCCCTTTCTTTGTTATATAAATATTATTCTCGAGCGATTTTGATGGGGGTGGGGAAAAAAGAGGTTGTTCTAATTTGCGCAAAGATATGGGTCTTTTGTTGTAAAAGGGAATATTTATATATAACCACCTTTTGGTTTTTTCCATGTTGTTACTCCTCATCTTTGTAAATGAATGTGACCTTTTTAGATCCTCTCTAAGCTTAAAGCGTAGACTTTAATTTTTATGTGGGGTTGGGTTTATCTTTTTTTTTTTTTTTTAATGGGGTTTGCTTTCATATAATTCTATAAATAAATTATATTCTAAAGTCTTGTTCTCTTTTCTTTTTCTTTTTTTTTTTTTCGTTTGATATGAGAATATACACGATCGGAAGTAATACTATGCGTGCGCTAAGTAGAAAGTTTTTGAGTGAACTTTTTGGAATCATATCGTCCGTCCTCGATTATATGCCTGTTGTGGAGAGGCCTTTATCTTATTCACTTTTTTTGGTTTAATTAGGTTGGCAGTATCTTTCTAATTAAGGGTGAGTGGCCCTAGTGAACGTATCTTGTTTTTTTATGGAATAGAGTCATGGACCAGTACCCCTCTAAATGAGGGCAGTTTTGACTTTCTAACCATATACAGAGTATATCTATAGTATATATCTATATCTAATTTCATATCATGACATGATATAACATAATAATGGGCTACTTTTATTTTGGATGAACATTTGGTGGGTTTTTGGAACTCCTCTTTTGGGGCGATGGAATAAGACCGAGGATTTGGCCTTTTGCTGCTGTGTATGTATGTGATGCGAGTCCTTTTTGCATCTTATTTTGGCAGTGGACGATATCAAGATAACGAAAAAAATAAAAAAAATAAAAAAAAATAAAAAGTTGAGAGAGGAAGATACGAGTGGGGAATTGAGGTATTTTGATCCTCGTCTTTAGCTCTTTATAAGCACGTCTTTCGCTTTCTACTTGACTTTGGCGGACCCTCTAAATTCTCTCCCTCCCCCCTCTATTTTCTCTAGCCAATATATAGTACTAGAGACTTATCCTAGTATGAAATCAAGAGTACAAAATACCCAATAAAAGGGTATAAATGAATAAGCACAAAAAATATCCTACCAATAGTATATTATATTGAAACAACGTGTTTTTATTATGCACGCTCTGTCAATTTTGTATATTTTTATATTTCGATTTGACTTTAATCACATTTAATGTGCACGATTAATGATTTCAATAATAAAATTATAGGAAATGTCTCTAAGTTCGGTGTAGATATAATTTTTTTTTTGTTACACAACGCAACATTATTTGTATAATGTAACCGCTCACTTTGTTTAAGTATAACACTAAATAAAAATCTATTCTCTACCGTCATGTTCCACTAAAATTATTTCACTATTATCATATTACACCAAAAAACTACGAGTCCATACAAAAAAAAAATATTACATATGTCGTACCATACAGTCGCCAGACTTATGATGCTGCTTAAAATTTTATAGTAGAAAGCTCCTTGATAATATGAGGTCATGAGTCTAATGCTATGTTTGATAGGAAAGAAAGAAAATAGGATAGAAAGAAAATATAGAAGTGATGAAAAATAATAATGATGGAAAGCAAATTGATTTTCTTTTATATTGTTTGGTATGAGAAGATGGAAAGAAAATGAGTTTAACTTCACTTGTTTGGTATTGAAAGTTAAATTGGGAGGAAAAAAAAAATTTTACTCGTAAATTACTTTTATAACCTTAAATTTTTTGCTTGGATGTTGATGAAGAAAATTGTAGTTTAGTAACTTTGCTCACTTTAATGAGTTGTCCCTATTTTTCATCTCATTTTCTGCCCACTTGTGGAAAGAAAAAAATAGTGGGGCCCACATGTATTATTTTCCACTCTATTTTCTCTTCCTTTCCCTTTTCTCTCATACCAAATAACTTACATTATATATCTATATCTAATTTCATATCATGACATGATATAACATAATAATGGGCTACTTTTATTTTGGATGAACATTTGGTGGGTTTTTGGAACTCCTCTTTTGGGGCGATGGAATAAGACCGAGGATTTGGCCTTTTGCTGCTGTGTATGTATGTAATGCGAGTCCTTTTGCATCTTATTTTGGCAGTGGACGATATCAAGATAACGAAAAAAATAAAAAAAATAAAAAAAAATAAAAAGTTGAGAGAGGAAGATACGAGTGGGGAATTGAGGTATTTTGATCCTCGTCTTTAGCTCTTTATAAGCACGTCTTTCGCTTTCTACTTGACTTTGGCGGACCCTCTAAATTCTCTCCCTCCCCCCTCTATTTTCTCTAGCCAATATATAGTACTAGAGACTTATCCTAGTATGAAATCAAGAGTACAAAATACCCAATAAAAGGGTATAAATGAATAAGCACAAAAAATATCCTACCAATAGTATATTATATTGAAACAACGTGTTTTTATTATGCACGCTCTGTCAATTTTGTATATTTTTATATTTCGATTTGACTTTAATCACATTTAATGTGCACGATTAATGATTTCAATAATAAAATTATAGGAAATGTCTCTAAGTTCGGTGTAGATATAATTTTTTTTTTGTTACACAACGCAACATTATTTGTATAATGTAACCGCTCACTTTGTTTAAGTATAACACTAAATAAAAATCTATTCTCTACCGTCATGTTCCACTAAAATTATTTCACTATTATCATATTACACCAAAAAACTACGAGTCCATACAAAAAAAAAATATTACATATGTCGTACCATACAGTCGCCAGACTTATGATGCTGCTTAAAATTTTATAGTAGAAAGCTCCTTGATAATATGAGGTCATGAGTCTAATGCTATGTTTGATAAGAAAGAAAGAAAATAGGATAGAAAGGAAATATAGAAGTGATGGAAAGGAAATTGATTTTCTTTTATATTATTTGGTATGAGAAGATGGAAAGAAAATGAGTTTAACTTCACTTGTTTGGTATTGAAAGTTAAATTGGGAGGAAAAAAAAAATTTTACTCGTAAATTACTTTTATAACCTTAAATTTTTTGCTTGGATGTTGATGAAGAAAATTGTAGTTTAGTAACTTTGCTCACTTTAATGAGTTGTCCCTATTTTTCATCTCATTTTCTGCCCACTTGTGGAAAGAAAAAAATAGTGGGGCCCACATGTATTATTTTCCACTCTATTTTCTCTTCCTTTCCCTTTTTCTCTCGTACCAAACAACTTACATTTTCATTTTTCCTCTCAAAATCCCTCCACCTTCTTCATTCCTTCTACTTTTCTTTCCTACCAAAGGTCATGCATGCAATAAACGCCTTCCAGATCGGCAAAGTTTAGAAGAGATTTTGGCTTGTATGGGCCTTTCACGGGGTTTGTACACTAAATAAAAGATCATATGAATCATGAGAGTAGTGGGGGAAGGTGGGAATAGTTGAAACTACAAATTAATGTGAATGGCTAATTATAAAAAAGCCAACAGCAGCGTTATCTGTACTGTACATTTTGCTGCTCACATTGCCATTTGGTGTGATTTGTGTGGTTCTGTGGGGGTTGTTGCGCGTGTTTAGTATGAGGATTCATGTCATAATTCGAATCATAGTTCGTGATTTATTATAATATTTTTTTTCATAAAAATACACATAAATCAAGAATGATTCTGAATTATAACTCTAAATCTGTGAACTAATTAACGGCAATCATGTATTCTCTTAGGAAAAGAGAAAATAGTTTTTAAAAAAGGGCTCATCATAAATGCCAGCCAAGACAGAAAGGGTATAACTCCTTTTTTTTTTTGGGTCTTATTCTAGTTCCTGTCAAAAAACACTATAATGGTCACAGAAAGGGTTTCTTCTTTCTTTTTTTTTTTTTTTTTTTTTTTGTGATTGGGCTTAATTTCTATAGGTGATTTGTTGTACTATAACAATATTCTAGGCGAAAATTTCATGTTGTTTTAAAATATATTGCTCCTATTTGATTGATTACAATTTCCACTATATCTAAAACCAAAAAAAAAAAAAAAAAACACTATTTAGCAAAAATTTATTTCACGTGACAGAATCATGTGTAACCTATTTTTCTTCAAATTTCTTTGCATAAAACAAGATCTATTCTCAAATTAACTTGATTATTCTAATCACACTATAAGCTGAACTTTTTTTAATGTAACATCAATCTGATACATATAGACTATAGCTAGTGGGCATTTTCATGTAGTAATTAGCAGATATATTGAGCATCAAAACTGGTTTAATTAATTATGTACAATTATCTCTTTTCATATTGTTCCTAATTGTTTGAAACTGTTCTAAGCACGACAAATTGAAAAGAAGAAAGAGTAATTGCCAAATTGACTAACTCCCCCTAAACGAAAGTCTTTACATGATGTTGACAATATATAATTCAATGAATTTGGACTTCCAAAAAGTTTGTTCATCCGGAAATCCTGAGAAAAGGTTTCCCTTAAGCTCGACAAAAGGAGATGATCATGATCATTGCATTTTATTGGATAATATAATCCTTTCTGTTATCCTCCATTATCCATTTGGGCAATGACAAAGAAGCACCATAAACAAATAATATTAACTACTTGTTAAACAAGACTGATTATTCTAAGATTAAAACATGAAAAATTTGTATTAGGCAAAGTAGGTGAAAAGTTGACATTGTTAGGCGACTTTTGACCCGCGAATTTTTTGATCCATGCTAAACTAATTAAATTTTTATCTCTAAGTGTGGAAATTCACTCTCCTAAGTCCACCTTCAACGCAGCCTAAAAAAAAGATGTTCCCAAAAGAAAAAGCTTGCCTATAAAAAAGGCAAAGACTAACACAATGAAAAGGGTGAAATTTACTTTTTTGTTCATTCCATTTTTTTGGTGTGACTTTCAAAAAGTACTTTGATCGTTTAGTTTTTTTTTTTTAATTATTATTTTTATGAAGTCATGAGGCGGTAGTGCAAGAAACTTGCACGATGGATATGTAAATGGAGTGGTCAAATTTGGTTTGGTCGGTGGGTTGTTTTCCTTATCTTTGTTTGGTCTTCTTCTTTGGCGGTCAATGACCAAACGGCTAAAGCCATTTATTAGTGCTAAAAAACGCCTCCTTTTGGACTGAAAATGAATTGACCAAACGGCTAAAGCCTTTTTTCTTATTTATAATTTTATAAAAATATTCTACGAAACCGGTTATTTTCTTGAATTTTATTGAGTTTAGTGATGAAACTTCCTGTTCACTTCGCTGATTCGAGTTTGTAATTCGAGTTGAGATGTGATTTTATGTGAGAGTTTTTTACTGTAGTAAAAAAGTTAGATGTGACTGTTTCTGAGAACTTTTTACTGTAGCAAAACTCAAATTCTAATCTCGAATTGGTGAAGTCTTTGAATTTTATTCGAGTTTAGTGATGAAATTGATTACATGTCGGTATGGTGTTTGTAATGCATTTTCATGCTTTGAAATATATTATCCATTTCAAAGATATATGTATATGTATATATATATATATATTATATCAGTAGAGTATAAATTGAAATTATCTGATCATAATAAAATTTATAACATATCAAAATAAATATAATAATTTAAGAAAATTTGTTGCAAATTGAAAGTTTATAATTGTAATTCTACCATTGGAGTATTCTTTTAAATCCTACTGCAGATTTTTATTTTATTTTATTTTTTTTTGGCGTCATAGAAATATTGGAATTAATTGAAGGAAGTGATGGTAGGTGTGTGCTTGATGTGAGTGTCGACTATAAATAAAAAAATCCAAAGTAACAGCTTGATGTGTTAGATATTAAAGCATCTTCTTTTTGAGGTGCTCCACTTTGTTTAAAAGGATTGCTCTCTTTGTATTTATTTACTCTTTTTTTTTTTTTTTTTTTTTTTTTTTTTTTTTTTTTGTCTTTCGAATCCCATTGAAAATTTTTAGGATAAAATCAGAAAACTTCACAAAGAAACCCACATTGACTTTATACATAATGTCTTCCTTTTCTCTAATGATGTGATTTTTTTTTGGATTTGTTTTAAGTTTGAAACATGGTTAAACTGAAAACTTATTGGCGGTGAGGTAATTAACTTTGGACAGAGACTCTATGGCGTCCATTAAAAATGAGGTCAAGGTCAATTCGGAGTCGGATTTTACAAAAGGTAATGTCTTATACCAAAAGTTCCATCCAAGAAAAAATTAAAAAAAAAAGGGGTCTTATCCCGACAGAATATATAGGCATCATCAGGAATTCAAGATATTGTCTTACGTGAAGATCTGGTATTCACTCTAGCCCGGATATGTGATAGTAGAAATTATACTAGCTACTAAAAATCAACAGTTAGTAACCTAAGTTTAGGCCGAGCTATATACATGTCAGTTTGAGGTTCGTCACTATTGGTTCGGGACAAATTTGATTCGGTCTTAAATTTTCTGAGTTTGAGGTCGAACTGAGCCGACCCAGTGTAATTATCCTACTTTTTAAGATTTTTTAAAAATACCTTATAAAATTCCAAACAAAACCGAGCCGGTTCTAAATTTTTTAAACTTAGAGTCGGGTTGGACCGACCCTCTCTCTTTTAAAGTCTCCGGTTTGACCCTGAATCTCATACTAGACAACCCAAACTTACACTTCTATCATCACTTATTCCTTCTAGTTTTTTTGGATCTTCATCAAACTTTAGTTTTTTATTTTTATAGAAGCATATAGAGCTGTATTTTTTAATGCAATAAAGGGAAAAAGAATGATAAATAATAACTTAAAAAAAACAGAGAGAATGATGGTACAATAATTTTAAAAAGGAAACATAACATTAATATAAAATAAATATAAAATTAGAGTGGGTGTATGAAGGTAAAATAGGTATTATGAAAATAGTATCTATAAAAGGACAGATTTTTTATTACTAGGGGTATTTATAAAATTTATGGGTGTAAATATAACTATTTTCAAGAAAATTGTTAAACTCACTTTTAGAGTGCATAAATATAAATTTTTACCCTTTACTATTAATACATATACTCTAATATAATTATTTAACTAAAAAATATAAAGGGTATTTATCTCCTACTCTCCTTTCCCCAAATTAATATTAGTTTGAGATAATTTTGTACGTTTAAATTTACAAATTTTTTTGAATATTACAAAATGAGTAAACATCACATGATAATTATCAGTATAGTATAACATTTTGTACTGCCAATGATAAAATTATTTTAATGATATAAAATCTTACTATTCTTGTAATATTTTAAAAATTTTACTATATTTAAAGTGTACTATTTAAATTGTACAATATGTGTAAAGAGCCCAATTTTTCCAAAAATACAAAGAACCACACTGCATCTGTACAACACATATATTTATACATAAACAGGAAAATCTCTATAAATTAATATTACTGGGAGTAAGAAAAGGTGTTATTTATGAATATAGGTATATCTAGAACTGTAAGTTTAGGTCGGCTCGAGACTTGACAATGTTGGTCCGGTCTCAGCCCGGCCCAACCCATTTAAGTGTTTGGGCGGCCCGGTCCGGCTCTAACTCCCGGACCGGACCCGGCCTAGATTTCAAGTTCAAAATCATCTTTTTTTTTTTTTAAATCTTTTCTTAAAAATACCTTGTAAATTTCGGGTTCATCTGACCCTCTTTCTTTTAGGCTCGACCCACTAAAAATAATGTGTCGAGTCAGGCCGGCCCGAAATTCCCATTCGAACAAGTAATGAAATAAAAGCAATCATGCGATGTTTCTAAAATACTTCGCAAGGTGAAAATATAGGGATATCGTTAATAAAGTTGTTCTAAAAAATAGAAAAATAATCGTATTGAATTCACACGTGAAAACTGACGCTGATTATTGATTTTGGTTTTAGGGTAAGGGATGAGTTTCAACGTTACTTGTTTTGCATGGTGCGGCATAAACCCTTAACAACTTATGTATATGATTTAACAACTTATAGGAAAGAGGTGCTCTTTTCCACCAAGTTGTACACACAATTGTGTTATTTTTGAGTTCTAAATACATTTATTATACCTTTTCGTATTTTCAAAACTTCATTAAAAATAAAATAAAAAAATTGTAAGAGTCCCATATTAGAAAGAAATGAGAATCTCTTTCAACTACTCTATATAAAAAAACTCTAATTTTTTTTTTCCAATTTGTCCCTTAGTCTCACATGCTTATTTTGAATTTCTTTATATAGGGGGTTTCAAAATATTTTAAGTTTTTAAACTTTGACTATGAATAGATATCTCACGTGCTTATTTTGAATTTTCTTTATATACGGGGTTTTAAAATATTTTAAATTTTTAAATTTTGACTATATAAATAGATAAAATATTAAAGCATGTCGCTATAGTCCTATAATTTAGAAATGTTTGGACTTGTTCCACAATAAGATCTCATTCATTTTACCGATTCGAGTTTTCTTAGAGTAAAAAATTCTCAGAAACAATCACATTTAATTTTTTTACTACAGTAAAAAACTCTCATATAAAATCATATCTTAACTCAAATTAGCAAACTAAACGGGCCCTAAATGTTGCTCATCCACATAGAATACATGGAGTTGCTCTTAAATTTTTAAAATGATCAAACGGCTTGCCCATCCACGTAGATTACGTGTAGAGTTGCTCGTGACTTTTAAATGATCAAACGGTGGTTATTATTCGTGAAAGGGGATGAGTTTTTATATATGAGAGAGAATATGAGGAATAAAGAAAAAAAAAGGTTCATAAAAAATGAGTTGAGTGAGGCTGAATTAAAAAGTTGCAGTTGAGGGACCCCAGAGACTATAAGGCAGAGATAGAGGCATTCCATCTTTAAAGGCTTTCGAGTTTGTGTTGAATAGTAAATAAGTTCTCTCATATTTTTTTTTCTTTTTTGAAAACTACATTTAAATTCAGGGTAAATAATTCTAAAATTGTGAGAGTAATTTTGCTTTTTTCTTTTTTTTTTTTAGTCAAATTATAAAGAGCCGTTGATACAGACTTTAATAACTTCAATATTTTTTCGTGCTCAATCTATCTAAAGATGTTAACTTTCTTTCTCCAAAAAGAATTCTCTTTGATTTGCATATCATTAACATTACGATGATGATTTTCGTAATCATCACATCCACGTTTTCAATATTGAGGAAACAACATCACTTCAACATTCAAATGTTAATGCCTGACAGCTGCTCCAAATAAATATAAAACCTTCACGACAATCGTATTCGCATACGATAAACGACCATTCGTTTAACTACCATGCTTAAAAACGACTTCTTATTCTCAAAATACAATCTCATCCAACCGTTGCAATTCACCACAAGAGTATTACTCTACTTTGCAGTCGGTTACGATAGTAGACACTAAGGACTCGTTTATTTTATCGATTTGAGTTTTCAGTTTTAGATTTTTATAATAAAAAGTTATCAAAAAATGTCACATTTAACTTTTTCTGCTACAGTGAAAAGCTCTCATAAAATATCACATCTCAACTCGAATTGAAAACTCGAATTTGCGAAATGAACGAGACATTTTTAACGATTGATAATAAAACTTTTCTATTCTACCCTCCAAAGAATTTGTCAAAAAGGAATGAAATAATATATTATTCTACTGATATTTACGAATATGTCCTCCATAACAGTTAATCGGTGCAATATTTTTGTATTTGGAACCCTGAGTAGGTAAAAAAACAAGTATACACCAGCAAAAACCGGTTAAGATGACACCCTATGATGCCACGTGTTTAATGTGAGTGGGGGAAATGTCCCCCGTAAAGTGTTGCTGGCAAACAGAAAATACCAAATAAGAACTGTTTATGGAAAAGAAAACTACATCATTGGAACAATTGCAAGTGCAGAATCAACAGTATACAAATTTACACATAACCAAATTTTGTAGAAAGTTAAAACTTTTACTCCATATTCAAAAGCGAACGTTACTTTCTAAAAGAGAGCAGCCGGGCCCGAGCAAAAACAAAAAGGGTGGCCACCAAAGTTTATTTACAAACTCGTCACCGGATGCTTAGTTTAGGGCGGGGTTTGTATCTTCCGCGGAGGAAGACGGTTGCCTAATCAAATCTAAAATAGGGATGGAATCGTCATTAGACTTGAGATGTTTTTAGACGCGTTGGTCTCCATCTCGATCTATCCTGTGGAGGTTGTAGTCTGCAAGAGAAGTTGAGTCGTCTTGTAGTACACACATTGATTATCGCCTATATGTGTTTACCAACTACTCGTCTTTTCTACCTTTTTTGTTTCATTGGTGTTGAGAGGTCTGCTCTCCTTAGTATTTTGATGTTCTAACTTGTGGATTTATTCGTTTGTCATTTGTAATAATGGTGGTTCTTACCCCAATTAGTTTAAGTTATTATTTTTTCGCCTGCATATATATATAATATTGTAGTTTTTATCTAGTCTTTGTGCTATGGGTTTTTCGACATCAGTTGATCAGATTGTTTCTATCAATTGTGGAGGATAAGTCAAAGAGCCATGTGTGTGCTCAATTTTTTATATACTCAATTTTTTATATACTTCTTTAGATGAATTCCATTTGTGGAGTCCGGTGCATTTATTTTTAGTTGAACTTCATTCGAATTTACTGATAGAACCGATTATTTGTGGTGTCATGTTTCTTATAATAGAGGCTGTGTATGAATTGTTGTTTGTAATGCCATTCGTACTTTAGAATATATTATTCATTAAAAAAAAAAAAAAAAAAAAAAGCTAACGTCTACACACCATTCCAACAGAGCTCTTCGTAAGGTTTTTTTTTTTTTTTTTTTCCCCTCAAATTATATCAGCACAAGTTATTTTAAACAATTTCATTTGTGTGTGTATCTGTAAACAATTTTTTAAATAGAGAGTAATAGTTATGTAGTTATGTCACTGACCTAATATGTAAAATTACTGTGGGTGATTTTTTACTTAGTTTTAATATGCGGAACCACACTGTGAACCCTCAACTTTCCTTTTCATCCAATGGAGTTACAACGCCACTACTCATATGAGGTAGGTCTCCCGAGACTTAATTTAGTGAAACCCACCACTTTGTGAGTGAGATTAAAACTATTTTTGTGCAGATGCCTATGCGTAGATTCATGGCCTCTCATTTGTAAGAACGACTAGAAATGGGTCAAGCTAGTTTGAGTTGAGCCCAATAGGTACTTTGAATCAGATAGGCTACCTAAAAGCTGATACAACTTGCATTATTGAAATTTGATGAGGGAAAAGGAAAGCCCCTAAATACCAACCATTTTGGATGTTAAAGAAAATCTCAGCTCATGACCTGATGATGGCCTGATAAGATATGAAGATGTCAACCACAAAAACAAGTTAGCCATTTTTTTTTTTTTTTTTTTGGTTATGGTACAGCAAAACTGGGTTATCATTAGAAACCCACTTTAAAGTGAAAAGGACCAAATCTTTTGGGTGGATAATATAACGTGAAGACCAACTCCAACAGCTCTTATAGGAAATGCTGCTTCTGGGGCACTTCTGTTTACCTTCTCCCGCCCAAAATCCCACTGAAAAATCAGCTTAAAAAAATAACTCGTTAGCAGATTCTAACCTTCCTACTGTCAATTCGGATGAGACCACTTTACAATCCAACAACACAACATTCTCTTCCATCCTTCTAAGGCCTGGCCTGCCACTAAGACACCGAATGCCTCCCACTTCTGGCCGAGGGAGTGGATTTTGTTTCCTCGGCGTTTGTAGAACCGGGGCTCTCCGACGTCTCGGAGCTGCTGTTCTCGCCGCTCCTCTCTTTGCTCGACCAGAGCTTAGAGAAGAGCCTTTTCGACATGATCAAGCCTTTCTTATTGGCTGCAGCTCTCTCCGCGTTGCTTTTGGCCCCATCAATGCCACTTCTGTTGCTGCCAACACCAACATCACCGCCTCCTAACCTTAGAGTAGCAAGCTTCCCTTTTAAAGCCTTGATATCCTCGGCTGTGGGAACAGAATCCCAGTCGTCTTCCGTGTTGGTTGTGGTGGACCTTGAGCTGCCGTGAGATCCACCAGGAAGTAAGGCCCGGATGGATCCCGGTAAGTCCGGTGTGCTGTTTCCAGCAGAGGTTGTGGCCCTAACCTGCTCAAAGAAGAGGACTTGCACAGCAACTCGCAAAGGTAGACGCTCGTTTTGCACGGCGTGCATGCAGGCCTCTGCTGACAACTTCCTGCAGTCCATCAATCTGCATATTCTCTTCCTTTCGCTCTTGCTGATCCCAGGGTGTTCCTGCAAGAAAGCGTCAGATTATAGATTTCATCCATAAATGAAACAAGTAATATGAAGGAAAACGCACAGTGAAGTTTCAACGATCAATGCTAGGGTGATTAGTGAACTTGACCCAAGAATCATTCTAAACTAACCTTAAGATACATATCAATGGCACGGTAAATACCATCATGAGATGGTCTTGAGAAGCCGGAGACCATTTCGGCTAGATTCAAAAACTTTGACAAAGCTAAATTAGGATCCCGCGCAATCTCAGCTAAGTAACCATCAACTAGTTTTGCTACTGCAACTTTGGAAGCGTCTGATGCAAGCCTTGGACTTTTAATCTCCTGAAATTCATCTTCCATGAGAGGATCAGCGCGAGCATTCTGTTCATGCGTCATGAAATCTTCAACCAGGCGTTGCACCATATCAAAGTCGTAAATGGTTGTTTCCCCGGCTGGGGCTCGAATTAAAAGATCCGCCACTGAGGCCTCTTCAAGCTGCTGGCTTATTCTTCTCATCAGTTCATGTCTTTCCAGTTCCCCACATTCTAATGTCATTGATGCTTTCAATAACTTAAGCAGGAAACCACAGGAAACACTGCCTTTCTCCGAAGGCAATAGCCGTATAATAGTCTCCACCACTGATCTATACTTTGACATATCACCACCCTGAATCATGCCCTTGCTAAAACCCGGCAGCTTTCTGAGAGCATATGCATGTAAGGCTTCTCCAATTATGTCACTAGAGATTCTGCCTTTTGCCTTAATAGTTGTTATCACTCGCTTGTACAAATCAAGTTGGAGCTCAGAAAGATCTTCTACCCACCAGTCCTTTGGAACCGTCGGTAATTTTCTAACACCATTCCAAAGAGGATCAGTACCATTTTCCGATGGGAGTTTCTTTCTGTTATAAGTATAGGACCACTCCACCTTGGAAGTATCAATGGAAGCCTTGGAAGCAATAGAGTCAAGGCAATGACTGACCACCTTAAGTTCCTCAGACCATGGAAAAAGAGACTTTGTTGTCTGAAGAACAATAATGGAGTCTTTCCAGCTCCTAAAAATGCTGGAGTTGAGGAACACATCGATCTTGTAGATAAGATTTCCTTTCTCAACAGTTTCATACATCTCAAGGTACTCTGCTGCACATCGGGCCGCAACCACATTGTAGGCGTTCAGGGTAACTGTCATACCATAACAGAACTTGGAACATATCTCAAAAGCAGCAGGACCACCTGGAATATCATGAATGTTAATTTCATCAGTGTTTTCTTCATTTGAATTCGAGACCAGTTTCTGCAAGCGTGCACTCTTGGACAACAGGGGAAACTGCATAAATTACAGGATAGAATTAGCTAACAAGCATAGGCACTAACAGAATAGCTAAATCTAATCTATCAAATTTAGATGACAACAATGTCTAAAAGCCCCATAACCGATATTATAAACGCAGAGACACATTGATGCAGTGACAAAACAAGTACAAATGATTTGGAGCATGAAAATTTGGTATTTATCCCCACATTTTTAAGAACATTTGAGAGATGAAGATCATGGCAGTTGATATCTCCTATTCACTAATTTAGAAAATAACCCAGTAAAAAAAGGGATTCATCATCCCATTTCCCTTGATAAGATGGCAGGTTCATGCTATTACATTGTTGTGAACTTCCTTAAGCCACAATTTGATGAACAAAAAAAAGTGACAAAAAATAATTTTTGTAAAAAAAATACATTGTTGTTGACCCTGTTGCTCCATTATGATAGAAATATTAGACAACATTTAAATAGCTCTTCTGCCATTAGAGGAACTAGAGTTCATACCTTGTGCAAATAGAACTTCACGCTTCCAACATTAACAACTATGTCTGTTGCCAATTCACTTGCCACATACCTGGATCCAAAAACGTTATTCCGGTTATCTCAAGACTAGCCAGTACAAGTAAATATTATCTACCACTTGTGAAAATTTGGAAGAACGAGTTTGGGAGGTAGTTAATTATATTAAAGTCCTTTGTAATCAGCTTTTAAGCCTAATTAACAGAATGCTAAATCAAACCATCTAGTTTGGTCGCAATTTTCAAATGAATTTATGAAGGAAAGATTGTTGAATCATTACAGACAAAAATACCAATTTTGTGAAGAATAGACATGTCAGCTTCATGAAATAAATCAATTTATGTGAAAACATTTAAAAGCGTGCCTTGCACTTTGGAGAATGGTTGCATGCTTAAACATTGCATTACCATGTGGAAATAAATCATAGTTCTCTTCAGTTTATTAGCAAAAGTAATGAGATAATCAAGAGTTAATGAAATAGGGGCATATATTCTTATGTCAAAATAAGAATGTGACCTTCTCCAATGATCATAATGGACCTGAAATAATGAACTTGTTACTTGAAATTCTTTACAAATACCTCTAAAGGCTAAAGGATAAATTTTGGAAAGACCCCAAGATTTGACAATCTAATTAAACCAGAAAATAAAGAAATACATCCCCAATTTCTAATTTGTTTTAAAGGATTAACTCAACAAGGGGAAACCACCCACAATTATCACAAACCAAAAAAAACAAAATTTTCAGTAGATTCTAAAGAAAGAAAGCCAATAAAAATAAAGGGCTCCACAGAGAAGGATCTCATACCTACTATTGTCCCCATCAGTCTGAAATGAATCAGGCTTAGATCCAAGTTTCATGAACTTCATTTTGGCCGTGTCAAGATCTACTTCTCTTTTCTCCTCCACAAATCTCAATATCAACTTCTAACAAACCTCCACTTTGAGACCAAAACTCACCCCAATAAAACAAATTTCAAAGGTCTGTAACAGCTGAGTACTTCTGGACGTTGAGAGAACAAAAGAAAAAATGGATCCTAAAAACTCTGGGTTTTTTTTTTTATTTTTTTTCCTCTTAGTATGACCGAATCTTTCCCACAAACCAAGGAGAGAAGATAGATAAATAAAGAGAGAGAGAGAGAGAACGAGAGCAAATGGTGTTAAGATTTTTAATAAATTCTTCACTTGAATGAGAAGAGACCAAAATCAGAAGTTGCTTCCCCAAATGATAACAAAAACCCAAGTAGCCCGGGAGATAAGTCAGCTTATGAGAGACACTGAGAGCCAAGTGCCCACCAGTCCTAAAACCCCCCAAAAACGTAAATAATAATAATATAAATTCTCAAGAAACACCCACTTGCTCAAAACTGACAGTGACACATTCTTATCCTTCTCTATTTGTTCATACTTACATTCACTTTCTTTTGTTTATCCAACGGATCAAAACCCACCAACCAAAAACCTTTTTTTGTTCAAAACCCGGTTAACAAAAAGCTTAGGAAACCAAAACCCACAAGAAGAACAGCAAAAACAAGCCTCATTCGCTTACGAAATCATGTTTTGTCTCAAGTGCAAGCCAAAACACCTGCATCAGAAAGACAGCATTTCTCGGTATCAGCTGAGTCAAAAAAGGAGCCAATTCTGGTGCGGTTCTGCGAGGAAAAATTATGCAAAGAGAACCATATATATATATATATATATAAACGAGTACCGATAAATATACATTTAGTTAAGTGGAATCTGACAGATTGCGAGAATCAAACTGGGAATATATGAGACGGAACATAAAAATCTCGTGTGTACTTGAGCAAATTGCCATGAAAAATATACATAAAAAGAAAAGAAAAAACACCCACCTCAGATTATACAAGGAAGATCAAAATAAACCAATTATATGAAGCAAAATGCATAGAAATAAATAGTATTAGAGAGAGAAAGAGAGAGAGAGAGAGAGAGAAGCCACCTTTGGGAATTGGGAGATTGTTGTTGTTTCATGGTGGCTTTGGAGAACTGGCGAGGAACGACAAAGGAACACAAAATATGTTCACTCACTGCACGAGCACTACTAAATCCGTAGAGAACCCCACACACCCACTAGGGGGAAGAGAGAGAAAGAGAAGGAGAGAGAGAGGCTAAAACCTAAAAAACAAACCACGACCAAACAAAAGGAGGAGAAAAAAAAAACACTCCCTAAAAAGAAAGAGAGCAAGAAAAAAAAGAGGGACATATATGAAAAAGATGAGCTGTTCCTCATCAATATATATATATATATATATCTATCTTTGACAGCCACCAAAGCCCAACACGCTAAAAGCCAACCTCAGACTCTCAGACTCTGTTCCCACTCTCTCTCTCTTCCCCCCTTTGAATCAGCACCACCGCCCCCACCACCACCATTACCTTTTGATTTTCTCTATCCATATATATCCTCAAAAACAAAACCAAAAAAAAAAAAGGAAACATTTTTTTTTCTTTTTTTTTTTGAGAGAAGAAAGTAATAAAGCAATTAGCAGGCTGCTTCAGAAGAGAAGAGAATAGGCGTGAATTCTCTCTCTCTCTCTAACTGTCGAAATAGTAAAGCACGCCAAGCTGACAAAGGGCACAACTTTGTTGCTCCCTTAGCCAAAATACAATACAGAGAGAGAGAGAGTAGTGAGTTCTTCTGGTTTTAGAGAGAGAATGGAACAGGAACAGCCCCCTTTGTACCAGAAAACGACTTTTCCATCTCCCTCTCGTACTTTCATAATAATCCATCCTTTCTTTATTACTTCCCTCTTTTTTTTAATTTTTTAATTTTTATTTTATCATTTCGGTCGTTCGTTTTTTTCAAAAGCGACGAAAAAGGTTATTTTATTTTAGGGAAAAAAAAAGAAAATAACTTAAAATTTGAGATGAATTAAAATTAATAAGTTAATAATTTACATAACTTAATAAATATGTTAAATTATTATTTTTATTCATAATTTATCTGGTTATAAATTATAACTTGATAAGTTATTATCTATAATTATTTATAATTTGTCTAACTATGAACCATAACTTAACAAATTTATTCATAATTTATCTGATTATAAACCATAACTTAATAAGTTATAATATCTTAATTTCTATAACTAAAAATTAACCTACATATCTTTTTAAGCTTGCATATTTTCTATTATTTTCCTTTATTTTATCTATTTTTCTCTTGTATTTATCGCGAGATGAAGCTCCTCTCAATATATCGTGGCTCATTGATTAATGGGCCTGGTCCAGGGGGCCAGGATGTGTCCATGACATGGCTCTATTCGCTTGGATGGCATTCGTTTTTGGACTTCTTTTTTCAAAAAAAAAAAGTTGAAAAAATGAAGAATTTACTAAGTCTATGAATCTGAACATTTATCTTTTATTTTTAATAAATATTTTTTTTAGTATAATTATTTAACTAAAGAAGTTATAAATTAAGAATAAAGAGTAAAAATTTTAACTCATACACTTTTAAGGGATATTTATCGAGATTATCCTTTAATTTTTAGAACTTTTATTTTGGGGCTAGAACATTCTTTTTAACCTTTAATAATGGTTAGAGCATCTCTAATGCAATATTATAATTAATGTACTAATTATAAATTTAACATTTGAGCGTAAAAAGTACTCTTCAATGTAATATTATTTGTTGTACTAAATTTCTCATATGCTATACTTTATGGTAAATTTTTCACTAATTATAGCATAGGGAAAATTTAGCATTTGATTACTATTGGTTGAAATGTTTACTTTTTCTATATAATCAATGCAACTTTTGTATTTTTTAATTATTTTAAAAATAAAATTTTACTTTTACAATTTTCAAAGCTTAATAATTATAGAAAAAATAGATTTAGCATTTCAAATAGCATTATGCATTGGAACAAATATAAAAATAACATACCATGTCATAGTTTTGATGCTAAATATACAATTGACATTAGTATTTACAATAGAGATGGTCTTATTTGAATCATTGGATTCAATTCTCGGTGCTCTAATATGTTAAAAATTTAAAGCACACAATATCATACTACTCTAATTACAGCGGTTAAAAATTTAATTTAACGATTAAAATAACAGTTCATATCGGTATTTTAAAAAAAATCCACTGTAGAAATTCACTTTATTTTTCTTACTTTTTATTTTATTTTTTGACAAATTAAGTTTTTTGATATAGTTATTTTTTATCGCGCTAATTTAAATAATAATAATTTTTTTTGTCACTCTCACATCAATAATTATTAATTAAATTTAACGTGACTTTAACAACAACAAAAGGATCAAAACCAATGGTAGTAGTGTTGAAATACTTTTCTCTTTCAATCTATAAAATAATAAAGCCGTTCGTTTTGAATATCGTACATGATTTTTTTGCGTTTTTGCCCGACGAGAAATAGATTTGCATATTAAAATTGACATGCATAGAACATTAGTCGGCATTATTCCACTAATCTGTATTTTTTATTTTAATCACATCGTAATGCATGAATCACGCTCTAAGGAATATTAATATATGATTTTATATGATCATGCACTCTTAGTAACAGCATTTTAGTTCGCTTTAACTTGTCAATTTTTAGTAAGTATTATTTAATAGATGAAAGAACAATAATTTTTTCTTAATTTTTTGAGGAAAACAGAAGAATATTTTTTTTATATATATAAATGAAGTATACAGATAGATCACAAGAATCTTTAAGAGAAGGTAACAATGTTAAATTTATATAAAGTACACAGAAATATACAACATATTTTTAACGTTCATACACGTGGATAAGGTTTTTGAGCAATATGTGAACGAGATACATCATGGGAGTCTGAAAATCACGTATAATATGAGAATTACTAATGAATGTGGAATCTTTTATTGCATCAGATGACACCTTTTAAGCGTAATACTAGGGATTGGTTTGGCAGGAAATATTAAAGAAAAAAAAAACTAATAATAACTCAATTGTTTTCTTCTCTCTTTTTTATTTTATTATCATTATTAATATTTTTTTACAAACGTTTTGTTGCCTAATTAGGCTTTTGTTAAAATGTATATGTCTACACATGTTTTTTTTTTTTTTCCTTTTCTTTTAGGAATACAAATGTTCTCTTCAAGATTTGCAATTGGTGAAGCATTTATTTCTTCTTAGCCCTTTTTAAAATCACAACATACATTTTCTAATCATTATATATATTATCAACGACAAGTCATGAAACTTTTTTTTTGTCACGTTACTTGTAACGACATTATTGGTGCTTAATACTACTATCCATTTTCATTTAAAAAATAAAAATAAAAAATAAAAACCTTGAAATCAATTTACCCAAATGATATACTTGAAATCAATGAGACTACTGGGCAACGCAATTTCGATTAATTCAATGAATCCAAAGAATAATGAAGACATGAATATTGGGATTAATTCGCAGCCTCTAAAACTCTATTCATGTCATTTGACTTAATGATCATAGACAAACCTAAGTTTTTGGTATAATTATTTTTCTCCTATATTTATTGACAAGTCCAATCAAAATAATGAAACTGTACATATATATTTATAAGATATAAATTGTAATATATATTTTTGTTTGTTTATCATGACCTACTCCTGGTGGACAAATTGTGACCACAACCCCTTTGCCTATTATCCTCTTTTATTCTCACCACCTCACATGCGGTGCTCCAATCCACTGCTCCCAATGTCACTAAACAGAGGAAAAGCCAATCAAAAACTGTATTTTATCACCAATAGGGGCTTTTATAATATCGTCTAATATATTCTCTTAAACACATCCCCATAATAATGCTTGCATTTCTTACTATTACTTTACGTCGAGAATCTAAAAACTTGCACACATATGCATATAATATACATAAAATATAGCAATATCTATATATGTCTATATACATATATATATATATATATTCATATGTATATATGTATGTAATAGCATGCAACACCTGCTGCAGATGGGAATATCATTGCCTTTAAAAGTTCAACCTTCAAGTTAAAGATGAGATTTATTCCAAAAGAAATGTCGGGATTCTTAATTAAAACTGACAAATTTGGCTCACAATCTTTGGAAAGATCCCATCCACGAGAATTGGTCGGGTTGAAACAACAATATTTAGCCTAATTATTTTGCTTTCAAAGGGTACGTATAAATATGTTTATATATATATTATAGGTTTGTGTATCCCACAAGATTTGGTCAAACGATTTATAATAATACATATCAAAATACCAAAACGCAACGTATAATATGTCACAACCGTCATTGAAAATGGGGAATTTTAGGTCCTACCGATACATATATACAGCTAAACTTGAAGCTCTAGAAATCTTCATAAAATACAACACCAAATTGTGGGGTACGTGCCCACTAAGAAAGATATAAGGGGAACATATATCTATAGTGGATGTCAATTGTATTTGGACTATATTTATGTCTGAACTTTGACCCATACCATGTGGTTTGCTACTTGTAGCGTCTTTTGCCCAACATTATCTAATGCCTCTTGTCTGATAAAACTAGTCATTTCTCCAGCACAACAACGGAAAAATTCCCTCTTTAAACAAGGGACCACAAATTTCAGTACGCACCTAGCACGATCATTTTATGATTTTGATTTTTTTCGTGAGAAAAATAACATATTGATAAGTCGTTTCGAGTCGTTAAATCTGTATCACATTTTGTCAAGTTTATTTATATCGTATTTTTATGAGATCTTAAGCAGATCCAATATACTTACCGTAATGAACCAGCTATTTATACGTATCTCTACATTTTGGTTAAACTGTTTTTACTCCTCATTCCAAAAGCATGTAATGGAATCTAGGTTCTAAGTTAAGTAGAGATTGATCACGTTTACAACTCACCATGGCACTTATTATAGCAAAAACCAGAGATAAAAAGAAGCAGCTTTATTGTTACTAAAATTTAGGTTATAATTATGGCAAGGCACATGGTCACAGATTCTCAAGTTCTAAAATGTAATTGCTTTAAAAACTTTTCATATGCAACAATTCCAGGACCACGAAGTAATTATGGTGGTCAATCTTCCCTGATGTGTCACTGACAATATTTTAACTGCAATATTCTCACTGCAAAAATCTTTAGCAAAAATCTAAAAGAACATGATGATGAGGGTCATGTGTTCTAATTATATTATAAAGTTTCATAGAGATTAAAGATTTCTGTAGTAATGCCGTGCAATGAATGTGGGACTGAAACTTCTTCTTGACCTTTGATTATCCCCGAGTACATGTGTTACATATTCTGATCTGCTAATTCAGATTAAAAAACAAAAAATTGCAATTAACTGGAGTATCATATGATCGTTAAGAACACCTCATCATCTCCTAATGTGTCTGGATAAAGAAATGAGAGACACATATAATATTCATAATTAAACAAAGGATTATTATTATTGGTGCACTCTAAGGCCTCGTTCATTTCACCGATTCGAGTTTTCAGTTTTAGGTTTTTACAGTTAAAAGCTCTCAGAAAATGTCACGTCTAACTTTTTCTGCTACAGTTAAAAGCTCTCAGAAAATATCACATTTCAGCTCGAATTGAAAACTCGAATCTGCGAAGTGAACTAGGCGTAAATTTTAATGTCATTCCCACCTTTTCTTTTAAATTTTAAAAATTCTCGCTTTGTCTCTTGAATTTTGTATTGTTCCCGTTTAACCCCTTGTGTTATAATTTTTATTAAAAATAAATAAATAAAGAGAATAATGTAGTCACGTAGTGTTTTTATTTTTGTTTTTAATTAAAAACCACATCGTGTCTTTTTCAGTCTGATTTCAACAGAAACTCTTGTAAAAAAAGCTTAAATGGATAAAATATTCAAAATTTAGAAGACAGAGCGAGAGTTTTCAAAATTTCTAGTGTAAAGTAGTAATGACCCAAAATTCAGGAAGTACAAGTGATAATCCTTAAACAAGCTACCGTGTACTCGATAAATTAAAGGGAGAATCATGATTCATATGTACCTATAAACACCAAGCTAATTAGCGTGATTAAGTTACTGATCACTGCATCTTTAGATTAATGCGTATGATAAGCTCTCTTTTATTTTATCTCAAGTTCATTGGATTCCGGATATCTATTAAGTTTACTATATAAGCCTAGGGTAGGTATTTTCGCGCGTTAGAAAGGCCAAAGGAAAACACGATGTATTTATTTTTTTTTGAAAAATAATAATAATGATAACTATATTATGATAATAATAATAATAATAATAATAATAATGCCAGTAAAAATAATGCTATAATATGTATATATAGGTTTATTACACTCACTAATGTGTGTAGATCACACTTCATCAAGGGAGAAACCTCCACCGGTAATTAAGATGCTTTCCTTTAGAGGTATCTCCGAGTGGAACTAAAAAATTTTGAAAACTGACAATAGCCGGCAAGCGACAACAAGTATTCTAACGTGATACTCTATTGTTGTCAATTGGAAACTATCCGTATCCTACCGTGATACTTAAGATCATCGGCTGGAGACTGCTGGTATGTATATATTGAAAAACTTAAGAAAGTATATAGGTCAATTTTTAGTTATAAAAGTTAATAGGCCATAACTTGTTAAGTTATGGTTCATAATCAGACAAGTTATGGACAAACTTGTCAAGTTATGGTTCATAACCAGACAAGTTATGGACAAAAATTGTGAATTATGGACAATAACTTGTCAAGTTATGGTTTATAATCAGACAAGTTATGGACAAAAACAGTAATTTGGCATATTTATTAACTTATGTAAACTATTAGCCTGTTAATTTTAATTCATCTCAAGTTTTAATCTATTTCTCTCTTTCTCTCATATATATATATATATATATATATATATATATATTAGTTTGATACTTATCCGTCATGATACCAAATGTCAGTGTATCTAGCTGAAATTGAAAAGAAAAAAAAAATGCAAACAATTATATCTCTCGTCTCAACATATAAATTACAACACCAAAAATTCAAAATCAAAATTTTATAAGGTAATTCAGCACACGTTTAATCCGTTGCTTCTCATACAGACTTAGATATCTATGTAAAGATTTTTTTTTCACTTTATTCTTGATGAATATTGTTATTGATTAAAATGAGACAACTGCATATCATCCAATTCATCATCAGCACTGGAAATAACCTTTTTATATTTTAAGAGAGAAGATTCCTAGTGCTTGTGTTTAATTTACGTGATAGTTACATGCAAGCGTAATCATATATAATTTGGAAACACTTTTGAAGCCGTTGAAACTGGATGGTCCAATACTCCAATTCCTGAAAGATAGGCTTTTCCTTTTTAGCTTTTTAACTTTCTTTTTCTTATCGAGTGCCAAAGGTACCGACCAGAATCATGGTTTGGGTTTTGTTTTCTAAATAAAAGTCACATTTATTTTATCAATTCGAATCTTTAGTTCTAAGTTTTTACAGTTTAAAACTCTTAAAAAATATTAAATTTAATTTTTTCTGTTACAGTTAAAAACTCTAAAAAAAATATCACATCTTAACTCAAATTAAAAATTTGAATCCGTAAAACCAACCAAGCCAAAATACGTTAAAACCATGATTGCTCCGATGCTGTCCACTCATCTCCAACTTGTAATGCTATCTTTTTTCTCGCGCATTATATAATGCATATTTGTTTGGTTATCCCACATAATCCAAATAGATTTATTTTTCCAAAGGAAGCGTATATATGTGCATATATGTACATATATACATTTTTTACTCTTAGTGGACGCATATGTTTAAGATGTTAAGAAACAAATCAGATCATTGTCGTTTTTTCTTTTTTTCCTCTGCTCATTTCCTTGAAAACAAAGAAAAACGGTTACATATGTTTGTTAATTTACCTTGTTAAAATTTTTTCAAGAAAAATTTGATGATTATCAGATTTTATGGAGAGTAAATTAGACATTTCCTGAAAAACGGACATAAACTAAAAAGCAGAAAAAATGTCAATCAAAAAAGGCCTAAATTTGATTATCTCTCCAAATACTGGGGAATTTATTTATGTATGTTTTAATCGGGAATATGTTTCTAATAAACGAATGAATATTTTAGTCGTTATCATGATGAAGTGCTTTTCCAAAAACCGAACCTTTTACATTGTAAAAATACAGAAATCATTGTTGTATTTCGATGAGGTATGGAGGAGGCGTTGTTGTTACCTACCTTGACAGTTTTTCCTTGCTTCTTAAGTTGATAAAATCTTTCATTTATTAAGCTACAAAATAACTCAATAATTATTATTAATAAATAGAAATTTCAGGAACAAGTATTTGTTATCATCAAAATCATCGTTAAACCTAAGACCAATTTATATTACACGTCGATATGTACATTCACTACAACAAATATGCCCATTTGCGACGACATTTTTTGCGACGACATTTATCGTCGCAAAAAGTAGAATATTTGCGACGACATGTCGTCGCAAATAACCTCCGTTTAAAAAAATCCACATGTCGTCGCTAATAAATTCGTTGTCGTCGCAAATAATTTTACCGCGCAAATTTTGATGGCACGGATTTTTGGCGCTAATGTAACCCACGTTTTACCGACGACAATTGGCCATATTTGCGACGACAAGTCGTTGTAAATAAGTTTAGATTATTTGCGACGACATTGTTTCATTGTCGTCGCAAATAATCTAGTTGACGAGCAAGTATGGGCGGGAAAAAAACATTATTTGCGACGATATTTGTGTTATTTAAGACGAAAATGTCATCGCAAATATTTTTTTATTTGCGACGACATTTTAAATTTATTTGCGACGACTTTGTCGTCGCAAATAATTTTACCGCGCAAATTTTGATGGCACGGATTTTTGGCGCTAATGTAACCCACGTTTTACCGACGACAATTGGCCATATTTGCGACGACATGTCGTCGCAAATAATTTTACCGCGCAAATTTTGATGGCACGGATTTTTGGCGCTAATGTAACCCACGTTTTACCGACGACAATTGGCCATATTTGCGACGACATGTCGTCGCAAATAATCTAAACTTATTTACAACGACTTGTCGTCGCAAATACCTGCCCTATTAGTGTCCTCGCCTTCTTCTTCTTCATTTTCTCCCGACTCTCTCTCTCTCTTTATCCTGCAAAATCTCTCTCTCTCTCTCCTGCGATATCTCTTGCCGCCTCCTCTTTTCGTCGCCGTCGCCGCCGCTCCCGTTGCCGGCCGTTCTTTTCTTTGTTCCCTTCACTCCCGCTGGCTCCCTCCCGGCGTCCTGGTCCTGCCGCCGTGCTCCGGGCGCCCTACTCCCGCCGCCCCGGTCCCACCTCCCCGGTCGCGCCGCCCTAGTCCCGCCGCCCCAGTCCCGCCGTCCATATTCAGGTATTTTTTTTTTCCTTAACAATATTGTTTTTTTTATTTTTTTTCTTAAGCATTATACTTGTTATTATAACTAGATTATACTTAGAACTTAAAATTATTTCCTAAGTATTATACTTAGAACTAGATGAGTAGAATTTAGAATTAGATGACTAGATTATATTCATGACTTAGAATCATTATACTTATTATTGTGTTTATATGTTTCTCTAGATGTTAATAAAATATTAATTTTGGTGTTTGAAAATTATGTTTGATGTTTTAATTTGATGTAGGCGTTTGAGTAGGCGTTTGAGTTTTCGCCTTCGTCCTTGTTTGTACGGTTCCTCCGACGTAATCCTTCTATTTTCAGCCCCCGTTTAGTGGGTTTGAACTTTGTAAGTTTTTTATATTTATTTAGCTTAAAATTGTAGTAGTTGTATGAATTCAGGATTATGTTGAAATTTAGTATATGTTTATGATTCTTGTTCTGGGTGGCACATCTTGCAGCTATGGTGTGCCGAAATCTTTTAAAGTTGTTTTTCTGCAGGTTTTGATTTTTGGATTATGTGAAAAATAAGTCGTTATGCTGCCGAAATTTAGTTAGGTGAAATTTAGTTAGGCGAAATTTAGTTAGGAAACCAGAATTTTAATAAGTTCATTAACACAATTTAATTAATAAAACTTAATTGTGTTAATTAAGAATAAAATTAAAATTAATTGAACACATTAATAACCAGCTATGTCTGTTGTCGTTTATAGTTGAAATGCCGATTGACAAAAGTTGGACTTCTTTAAGGAACCGATTGTCGGATGAATATTGGAATGGGTTATCTGCTTTTATTGAGGTCGCCAAAAATTATGCAAC
>NW_010356830.1:0-2850 GCF_000414095.1 Morus notabilis | reverse complement strand
TGTAGTATTCATAATATATTTTATAAATTTATTTAGATTTATTATTTTTAATATTAATTTATATTTTATTTTTAATGTATCTTAATAAATTATATTTAGTATGTAACATAATAATGTTTAATTAAAATTATTAAAAATTAATTAATTACCATTTTTTAAAAAATTAAAAAAAAATTTATTTCAGTTTTTGCGATGACATTTTTATACTTGTCGTCACAAAAAAATTTGAATTATTTGCGACGACTTTTTGAAATTATCGTCGCAAAAAATATTATATCATGATAAATTAACCAACGGCGTATTTGCGACGACCGTCATCGCAAAAGAAAAATGTTGTTGCAAATGTATTTGCGACGACACTGTGTCGTCGCAAATAAAGTATTTGCGACTATTTTTTTGCGGCGACATATCTGCGACGACATGTCGTCGTAAAAACTAATATTTGCAACGACATTGGGGTTTTTGCGACGACTTTTTGTCGTCGCAAAAACCCCTTTTCTTATAGTGATTGTAGTATCTACAGTCAATTTATGCATGGAGCCCATGGACGTATATGTAGACATCTGGGAGATTATTCTTTTGCAACAAAACTCAGAAAAAGTTTAAATTCGAATTACAACTTTATTCAAGTTCATGTTCTTTTGTAAAATTTGAGTTTGAACTCGAGTTTGGGGTTAAACTCGAGTTCAAGTTTTCCCTTCAACTCGAGTTCATAAACTCGAACTCAAGTTAATGAATAATATTTTTTCTATTCTTAAAAATGTCATAACTTTTTCGTTTTAATTCTGATTGAGATGATTTTCTTTATGCATTCACAACGAAAAGACGAATAAAACCTCACCCATACACCCTATTAAAATTTTTCATCACCATTGAGTTTTTATTTAAATACTATCTAAATACAAATTTAAGTTTTAACTCACCCAAACACAAACTCAAAAAGATTCTCAATTCAAATCATAACTCAAATGTGCACATCTAAACACAAACTCAAGTTATAACTTAAACTCAACTGAAAATCATCACTCAAGTCACCATAACTAAAAAATGTAAAAGAACAACCCCTTGGAGTTTTATCTCCTGATGGAGTAGACTATAGCTTACTAGAAGTCATCAGATAGGTGATTGATGAGTCACCCAAAAATCTCCTATGGGGGAGTCTCTTATAAGAGAAGTTATAGAATCGATTAGTTCCTAGGAGTGACCAAGTAGGTTCGTGTAGGTTAGTGACTATATTTATGAGTAAAACACCAGTGTGAATACTACCAAAATTCCATATACTTTCGATTATATGTAACAGCTAACAAGTACATTATATGCACGAGAACATGTCATTAGATCGAAGATCTAGTTCGGGACATGATCATTTGGAGTAGCAGGCATAGTTTGGTCAAAGACAAAGTAGTAAACCGGTGGATTATTAGTGTTCAACCATTCCAATATGCACTAGGAACCAACCTAAACATGTTCAGTTTCCCAAAAGTCATACCGAACCGCGTATGTAGTCTTTTTAAGCCGCCTCGTTTAATTCGATAATTTGAATTAAGATGTGATTTAAAAATTTTTTATTATAGTAAAAAAGTTATATGTGACTATTTTTAAGAGCATTTTACTATAACAAAATCTGAATTTCAAACTCAAATCAGTGAAATGAATGAAACTTAAATTTTATAATTTTTTTCTTTTTTCTTTTTACAATAATAATAAAGATTTTTTTATTAATACCCCTTAAAATATGTACTATATTTTAAAATATTTCTTGATTTTTCAAAACAGTTTAAAATACTCTTGATTTATAAAAAATAATTCAAAACACTGACTAGTTCTGTTTATAATTCGTTAGGATTTACTGATGTGGCACTAATTTTAAAATATTAAAACTTAATTAAAGAAAAGATATTAATTACTAAAAAATAGAAAGGTTCAGGATATAAAGATTAAACAAAAACTTTTGAAATTATTTACCAAAAAAAAAAAAAACAACAATAACAAGAACAAAAATCCCCAAAAAAAAAAAAAAAAAAAAATCCCCATCTGGAAAACATCAGACAAACCACCTCTGCATCAACACCAGTGGCAACCAAGCTCCACCCCTCCTTCGACGATGACGGTTTTCTCTACCCACAGTGCCAATGCTCGCCTTGCCTCCATTGTGAATGAAGCCCCTTTAACCACCCACTACGCATGGGAGATCTCCTTCCCCACGATTCAAAATCACAACCAAATATCTTAAATCAACAAATTTTGAATCAATATCCCATTGTCTGTGCAACCTAACAAAAAAGAAAAATCCTTATCAAAACACCAAACGGAAAACTCTCCTTCGCCTCCATCCGCAACCTTGCCTTCGTCGTCCTCTGTCGCCTCTCGCGAGTCCTCTCTCTCCCTTGCCGACGCCCAATCTTAGCAAGCAAGCAAGATCCCATCGTTTCTAACACTACACCATCGCCCCCAAGACGAGCCCACCAAGATCCCTTTTTCTCGATTCAAATCTCACCCAATTCCAAACATTCCAATAAGATATTTTTTTGTCTGGTTGTGTTTTTTTTTTTAAAGACCTTTGTTAATATTTTTACGTTTATGTGATATTTTTAATATTTAATCTTTTTTATAGATTCAATTAGAAATTAATGCCTCTAGTTAACTTTTAGGGAGCGTTTGGTATGCAATAATCAGTATGAATCATATTCTCAAGAAGATGATGGTGGATAATTTGATTCTTAGAAATAATACATTACTGTGTTTGGTTTCATACAATAATCTTTTTCAAATTTTCAAGAATATTACATTACTGCGTTTAGTAATAATAAAACTAATAATAATAATAATAATAATAATAATAATAATAAT
>NW_010356829.1:215-934 GCF_000414095.1 Morus notabilis | reverse complement strand
ACGGGAACGGCGAAAAGTTTTGGTGTCGTAACCGGGCCCATAATCCGTCCGATCGAGGTCTCTTCGTACTCTACAACCGCCACGGGAATGGTGACAACTTTTGGGGTCGTAACGGGGCCCATCAGCCGTTAGATCGAACCGTTCTTCACGAGCTACAGCTGCCACGTTTTCGGTGAAAACTTTTGGTGTCCTAGTGGGGCCCATCGGGCGTTAGATCGAAGCTCTCTCCGCGCCCTACAACCGCCACGGGAACGGTGACAACTTTTGGGGTCGTAACGGGGCCCATCAGCCGTTAGATCGACGCTCTCATTGTGATCTACGAATGGCATGGGAACGGTGAAAGCTTTTGGTGTCATAATGGGGCCCATCAGCCATTAGATCGATGCGCTCTTCGCGATCTACGACTGCCACGGGAACGGCGAAAAGTTTTGGTGTCGTAACGAAGCCCACAATCCGTCAGATCAAAGCTCTCTTCCTCTACAACCACCATGAAACCGTGATAATTTTTTGTGTCTTAACGGGTCCCGTTAGCCATTATATCAAAGCTCTCGTCACAACCTATATTGGCGAAAGGAACGCTCAAAACTTTTGTTGTGTAACGGTGCGCATTAGCCGATAGATCTAATCTCTGTTTGCGCCCTATAACCGCCACGGGAACGGCGACATCTTTTGGTGTCGTAACGGGGCCCATCATCCGTCATATCAAAGCCCTCTTCGTG
>NW_010356829.1:0-183 GCF_000414095.1 Morus notabilis | reverse complement strand
GCCGTCACGGGGCCCATCATCCATCATATCGAAGCTCACTTCGCGCCCTACTACCGCCACTGGAATGGCGGCAACGTTTGGTGTTGAAACGAGGCCCATCAGGCATTAGATCGAAGCTCTCCTCGTACTCTACGACCGCCCCGGGAAGGGCGACAAATTTTGGTGTCATAACAGGGCCCATCA
>NW_010356828.1:0-1196 GCF_000414095.1 Morus notabilis | reverse complement strand
GTATTTGTACATGTATAGCAAAGAAGAAAAATTGGCTAAACCTTTAGATTATCATTAAAAGAAACAATGGACTTTTTCAAGCATAAGAGGGAAAAAAAATTGAAATTTATTACGTTTTGCCATTTTCTTGATTGACTATTTGGTGCATTAGCTTTGTAAATATCAGAATAACCCGAGGCCAATTAAAAGATAGTAAAGCCATATGCAAGCCAAAATTATAGGCTAGGCTACAGAAATAAAAGAAAGCGAAGTACATAATCCTTGCAACTTGAGAGGATTAGGGTGATACCTGTAGATCTTGAAACGTGAACGCTCCAAATAGAATATGATGAATAATAGTAACTGTGCAATCCTTGTTGTTTTGTCCCAACAAATGGTTTCCCAGTGACAGGAACATCATAAGCAGCTTTTGACAAGCTGAGTGTCCTCATTGTTCCATCATCAAAGGCTAAAACAACACATCTAGAAAACAATTTTTACTTTAACGACGGGAAGAATTGGTAACAAGTTGTCTTCATCCAGCAGATGAAAGCAGGATCATACAATACCTTGGATCTGGCAACCAATCCAAACTATATATGTTCTTTGGTACAGCGTGAAGGTCCCACAAAGGCCGGAATGGATCACTGTTGACATAGTCAACAAAGGCTGCACCTTAGAGCATAGAATGCTATTGAAGTACCACCCAAAAGAATTAAATTTCACTATTTCATGTTTGGGCGTCTTTAATTGTAGCCATTCCAAACTTCATTACGCCTTTAGATGTACTATGGATTTTCAATCATTACTAATTCATTGATGAAAATTCCACACTTCTAAAATCATATCATGAAACCATAAAGATTTATATGAGATTTTACTGTATAAGTAGGTAGGGACGAGTACATTGGTGACGGACCAAAACAAGAAGGTATTTCACTTCATTTGAGGTCGCTAAATACCAAAAATTTCATTGTAAACGCTACAAGCCAGAATAGACTGTTTGTGCTTTTGTATATATCTTAATGAGTTCTTTACACTCTGTTTGATAGGAGGATGGCGAGAAGGATAGAAAGAGTTGGAAGGATGGGGAAGATGAGGGATGGAGAGGATTATGGTAATCCTTTATATTATTTGGCAGGAGGGAGGGGGAGTTGAAAGGATGAAGGATAGTTATCTGTTTAATTACTATATTGTCTATTTTTACTATTTGTTAA
>NW_010356827.1:168009-168453 GCF_000414095.1 Morus notabilis | reverse complement strand
CTATGCGGAGTCTTGTCTCCTCCGAAAATTGAGCGACAAGGTCTTCAAGGTCTAGAGAATACTCTGCTTGGTGACGGGGGGTGTCAAGCCATGGCTCCGAAATGTTGGAGCTATCCTCAAAACCGTGGTGGTTTGTTGAATACCTTCCATATCGATAGTTAACATCGGCCATGTCTTCCAACCACCAATAAGCTTCATCCGCGAATAGTGGGTGAAAAGAGGTGGTACCATTTCCTCTTTCCACCCACATTCTTGTTGCGGCATCTAACCCGTCGAGGAAGATTTGTAGTTGCACCACCCTCCGAAAACCATGGTCGGGAAACTGAATGAGCTGCTCCTTGTATCTCTCCCAAGCACTAAAAAATGGCTCGGAGTCTCGTTGAGCAAATCTTAAGAGGACTTGTCAATCAACCATCTCCAAGTACCTCGTAACACAAAAGAAAA
>NW_010356827.1:147887-167413 GCF_000414095.1 Morus notabilis | reverse complement strand
TCTCGAGTGCCTCACAAGGAATTGTATTTAAATACCCAAAATAATATCCCTATTTGAAATGAATATTTAAACACAAATTAAGCTTCGCCTTTAGAATTAGAAAATAGGAATATTGATCGCCTCCCGGCCTCACAACGACCTAAATCCTAATTTGATTATCTAAGTGTTGATCTCCTCCCGGTCTCACAACAACCTAGACTATGCTTGTCAAATCTAGATAGAGAATTCAATCTCTCCCGAGCATCAAATTCGTAATCTAAAAATCATCTAACTCATTGGCAAAATAAATTAAAAGCATTAAGCATAGAGAAACATAAATGAATTGAAAATTAAATTAAATTAGCAATCAACAAAATATTCAAAACACAGTTCAAATAAAACTACATCAAGTCCTAGATTTAATGTCTAGCTCAACATGGAAAAATAGATGAAAAAAGATAAAACCCAATATCCATTGAAGAGCTTCCAAGGACCTCCAAGATGAAGGATTTCGGCCTCCTTTTGATGTTTTCTTCAGATTTCCGGGCTCTCATTCCAAATGGCATATCTTTCCTTTTATACTACAACATTTCGGAGCTAGGGATTCAGTCACGCGCTGCAGCCCGCGTGAAAACGCGCTGTGGCGCGCATTTTTGGAAGAGGGATTTTGCTCGCAGGGGGCTGAGACGCGCTGCAGCGCCTTTGGGCGAGCTGCAGCGCGTAGGACACATTCCTAGGCTCTTTTGGCGTGCTGCAGCGCCCCTTGGGCACGCTGCAGCGCGTGTGCAGCCTCTGGGCACGTTTTGGGCGCGCTGCAGCCCCTCTGGTGCGCTGCAGCGCGCATTTTTGGAGCTAGGCACGTTTTAGTGCGCTGCAGCCCACTTTGGTGCGCTGCAGCCTATGCTTCCCTTGCTCTCTGGACTTCTTTGTATTCCTTTGCGCGCTGTAGCCTAAAAGGGTGCGCTGCAGCCCGCTTCCTTGCATTCCAAGCCTCCTCTTAGCATTGATTCACAAGTTGGGAAAATATTCTTCTTTTCTTTATGCAAAATCATCCAAGTTCGCATTTATTTATAATTCCTATAAAAGCAAACAAAAGACATTAAACTAACAAAAATGCTTGAAAACATACAAATATTCAAGCTTAAAAGTAGTTGATTTGTTGGTAAAAATACCCGTCATCAGCAATCATTAGTGTGGTGGCTGACATCGCCGTGGAACCTACAATATTTCTTTTGGTTCCTTCGGCTTGAATCTGACCTCATTGGCTCTGGGTGGCACAGTAAGTTCCCACGACCTACCTGATTAAACACTTCCTCAACTCCTACTGTTAATTCATGGTAGGAATTGTACCTTTAAAATGGTCGAGGCTTGCGGTTCTCTTCTTGCCTCGGCTTCTTAGCTTCTGGTGCCCAAGCAGACTGTTTGTCCCCGCTTCCTCCGCCTCGTCGTTTCTTTCCGTCCTGCTTCCCTGCTGTCGACCCTTGCTCAGTCCCTTTGTTTTTGTTGGACCTGTGCTCGGGGACGTTTGCATTTGCTTCCTCAGCATTGATGTATCCTTGCGCTCGTGCAAGGAATTCTTTGTAACTGGACGGGGGCTTCTGGTTCAGCTGTCTCTTGAAGGGAGTAATTTTCTTCATGCTAGATAATGCCCCCATCAAGGCCTCCCTGTCGGTTATGTCTGTTGTTGCGGTGACAGCTTCCCCATACCATGCGAGCCACTCTTTTAATGACTCGTTTGACTTTTGGTATATTGTTGTCAAATTCTGCTTTGGAGGGACATATTTTTTCACTCCCATAAACTGGAGGGAAAATGCTTCCTTTAACTCGTCCCAGCTTGAGATGGAGTTTGGTTTTAGCGTTCGAAACCATCTCCGGGCAGAGTCTGTTAGATGGTTTTGGAAGGCTCGGCACATGATCTCCTCGGCATATCCATGCAAGAGCATGCGCCCTGTGTACATTTCTAGGTGATCATCGGGATCCCCTCTGCCGTCATATGGTGGGATCGAGGGTGACCTGTATTTATCGGGGAGAGGTGGCGTCATAATTTCCGCGGTAAACGGGTGGTCGTGCGTCCAGCTAGGTGTGATGTCGACGTTCACCACCTCGGCCACTCGCCCTATATTTTTCTTTAGGCCGGCGAGATCGCCCGCGAGCTTTTGCTCTAGGCTGGCCATGTGCTCCATAATGGCTAGTGCCTCCTCCGTAGAGATTGCTGAGCCGGCTCCTCTCGATGCTTCGGCCTTTTGTGCGTTGGGTCCGCCTCTTGCCCGACCGCCCACTTACACCGACCCCGCATCTCCTGGAAGGTTTCTGCCTGGGTTCTGAGGTGGCGCTTCGGGGTTTCCCATGCCTCTGGCTATTTGGTTCTCAGGAGCCCGCAGTCCGGCGGCCCTTAGACAACTGCCGGTGGAGGGAGGGCCGAGGCCTGGGATCACCTCTAAGATTTTCATTGTCCCCGATTCCTTCTGGGATATCTTGGCGGTCACTGGGGTTGTGGTTTCTAGCCACGACAGTTTCTAACGGTCTCAGGGCGTATTCCAGAGGTGGCATCGAGTTTCTTCCATCCAAGCGCTCAACTACAGTCATCAGTTTCCGCACTAGGTCGGTCAGGGTAGTGAGCTGGGCCTGGATCTGCACAGGGTCTGGTTGCGGCAGATGGGGCTCCATTTCTAACCGGAGGTTGGTCTTCTTCCATCCCGTCGTTTGCCGGATGTGCGGCAGTTTCTTCCATCTGGCCGCCTTGGTTGATGGCCTCGATTCTTCTTCTTGGAGGCATGTCAACAAACGTATGAACCAGAGATTCTGGGTTCATTCCCCAGTAGAGTCGCCAATTGTTAATGGCTGAATTCTGTCAATAGAAATACACCGGGTTACCCACTGGTATCCCGTTGGGTTACTGGCTGGAAATTAACGGTATATTTGAAATTATGCTATAAAGTGTTTGTTGTGTTTTGTAAGCATGAGTGTAGTGCTCGAATGAGAGGACACACGAGATTTATAGTGGTTCACTCTGTTAATGAAGAGCTACATCCACTTGTGTATGATATATTTTTTTTGTACTTTTTACAATGCACGTATATTCTCTCTATCATTCCATACTCGAGAAGTCCCTCCTTCTTTCGTGTATGGGGCTTTGTCTTTTTTATAACTCAAGCTTCCTTCATGGGTGGTTTTCCTTCGTAGGTAGAAGTATTCGAGTGGCCTACATTTCTAGGCTCAGACCGTAGCCCACTAATCACCTTTTGGACTGTTCACTCAGCCAATTGGTCTTCTATTACGGCTCTGTGGATTCCTGTAATCCTTTACTGCCCACTATAGGGCGGTTTAGGGGATTGCAATTAATGCCTGTATTGCAGACGTCCCCCACCCTTAGACGCAACTTGTGATGTCAGGCTCCTTTCTGAAGAGTATTCCCCTGGCCGTCTGTGCCGCGTAGACCTCATGTCCTTTCTGACAGTTGACCCTTTCCAGAGGAAGTGTTGCATAAATTCGACGGCACAATTGGTCGACGCCTTAATTTGTGCTTTTCTTTGCAGCGTCGAGGGGAAGCGAGTTTCAAGCGTCGAGGGTTGTCACCTTTTTGAGAGAAAGTAGGGCCACGTGTCACGCTGTCACCGTTCCACATGTCACCCACATTTTCTCACACAACACCATCCTCGAGCACTTACTAACATTGGGAATATATACATGGAATGGTATCTATTATAGATTTATGTTGCTTATTGTTTTGATCTTTTATCAACATAGCGTATTATTCTGGTAACTATTATAGATTTATCTTGCTGATTGTTTTGATCTTTTATCAACATAGCATATTATTTTGCTGTCATATGTATATTACCATCTACCCTTATGAAAATCTTTCTTTTGTTTTGTATTTTTTTTCCTGGCTATCTAGGAACAAAATGAGTGTTGCTGCCACATGTTACAAAACAACGTTGTCCGTTACAATTGAACATTTTGGCCCTTTTAACAATTTTGCCATTATATACAAGCAGCGGATATTATCATCTCTCTGTCGCTCAGTCACTCTCTCGTTCTTGCCATCTTGCTCTGAAAAAATGATTAAACTTCTAGTTTGCTGTTATTTTAATTTCTCTAAACGACGTGCAAGACGTGGTTCTGTTTTCTATAAAGCAGTCATCTTCACTCTTTTATATTGCGTAAAAAAAAAAAGTAAAAAAGATGAAGCACCTAAACATTGCGTAAATAACGATTAAGGAAGAGAATTTCTACTATTTTATATTGTAGTGATATTCTAGAGCCCTACTACAAAGAAACCACTAAGTAAGATAACATTTAAAAAAATTTAATTGAGATAAATGCAAGAAAAGAGTTAAAAAGAAGAGTAAGTACGAAAAATTTAAAAGTTTGGGGAAGAAAAGAAAAAGGAAAAAGAGAAAATAGAAAGCAACAAAAAAAAGCCTTTGAAAGCACAAAAAAAAAAAGGAGGCAAAGCTGTGCGTGTGAAGCCAATTTTCACTCTTTTATAATAAAATATAGAGATGTACATGTCGCCATCATTGGAGAAGAAAATGGTTGGCAATGTTGCAGATTTCGGTAGTTGTTTGTCATGCCGTCTAAATTCCTTAATCTAACTATATAAATATAAAAAAAATACTAAAAATACTTAAACAAATCACAATGTGTCAAATTTAATTGGAGAGACAACTACCGAAACATTAATATGGGACAACAAATCTTGTTTCGTAATTTTATCATCAAAACTCGTTGTGTTGCATTGCATTTGAAGCCACCCTTTTTCTTTTCATGTTACTCCCATGACATTCTTCATTCTCTTTTATTTTGATGATCTAAGCTGCTTTTAAAAAATATCTCTATTTTAAAAAATTTATTTAACATCTTAGCTAATTAGCAATTAAAAAGAGAATGTTCCACTATTATATTCTTGTGAGGACTATGATTATCGTGTCCTTTATATATTTTAATATTAAAGTGAATAATGTTATCGAGATGTTAACAAATATTTAACGAGTTTTGACATTTTATTTTTCTTTCAAAAAACCATAAAGTCCTATGTTGGAGAAACAACATAAAATAAATAAATTGTAAGATTTTTTTTTTTTCTGGATGTAAGAAGTTATACAACCTAACCCTTATTTTACATCTATAAAATTCTACTTCTTTTTCTCCTAACATTTCCAAAATTGATATTCACATAATCATTTTTCGAGAATCATACTGGCATCCCCTGTATTCTACCTAAATCACAGAGAACCTAAAAATCACACAGAGACTCCCTTGACCAAAACATATTACTATGACACCCCTTCACACTAACTCTATTAACTTTTGGTGTAAAATGACTAAAATATCTCAACCATCCAAAGTAACTAGTGCCCTCCTCAGGCCGCCACCGTCGCACCCACGATCCAACGTCACACCCCGCGGACCATTTTCCTCTCTCTGTTTCAAATTTATTTTTTCTACTAAATTGACAATTAGAAGACAAAAAACAAGGATCTTTAAAGCAAAAATTTTGTTGGAAAAATTAACTAAATGGCTTTTTTTTTACCAACTTCCTTCATAAATAGTCGACTTTTTAATTTTATGAAATGGTCATAATTTTTTTCTTTTACGAAAATGACCGTGCTGTAAAAGAGTCAATCAGTTATTGATGCACAATCAATCAATGATTGACTAATAATTTATTAATAGTTTATCATTAATAAACCTTTAATTTATCGATTAAAATTAATTAATTACTAATTTATTTTTATTAATTATTAACTGAGATTTTTGTTAATTATATACTCCCTAGATTCAACTACAAAATAATAAATAATAGCAAAAAAAAAAAAAGAAAAAGAAAAAATAGATCTATTTTGTTGTAAAAAGAACTTAATAAAGAATAGTTAGAGAATAGTTTAATTAACGAAAATAGTAGAAAATGTGCCAATATGAAAAGCTTAAGAAAGTATATAGGTCAATTTTTAGTTATAGAAATTAATAGGCCATTACTTGTCAAGTTATAGTTGATAACCAGATAAGTTGTGGACAAACTTGTCAAGTTATGGTTCATAGTCAGACAAATTATGGACAAAAACTGTGAATTATGAACAATAACTTGTCAAGTTATGATTCATAACCAGATAAGTTATGGACAAAAACAATAATTTGGCATATTTATTAACTTATGTAAACTATTGACCTATTAATTTTAATTCATCTCAAGTCTTGACCTATTTCCCTCTTTCTCCCTTTAATTAATATTTTAAAAACTTGTAACGCCCTCCGAAATTAAACTTGTTTAATTATGATAATTGTGGTTTATTAGTGTGCCTAAATTGATTTTCTTAATTAATCATGAGCTTTTAAAATTTATTTTAGTATTTGCAATTTCACCCCTCTTTACTTTTATTTGTCTTTCTTTATTATTTCTTTTCCTCATTTTATTTTCCTTTTCTTCTTTTCTTTTCTTTCTTTCTTTTCCTTTTCCCTCCTCTCCCGTAACCCTCTCACTCACTCACACTCTCTCTTAGTCTCTCCCTCACCGAGCTCTCTCTCTCTCTCTCCCGCCCATCTCTTCCTCTCTCTTTCTTTCAAGTTTTACCTCTCTCTCTCAAGAATGTTCTTGAACCGGATTTGAAGAAAAATGGGGATTTCTAAGAGGTTTTCAACATCAAAGCTTGGATCGAGGTAAAACTCTTTGAAACTTACTTTAGATTTTCGGATTTAGCTTTGTGGAACTCGTTTTAGTCGAGTTTGGTGATTTTTGGTTTAAATTTTGTTTTCAAATGGAATCCGAATGGGATTTGGTGAAACCTTGATGAAAATTGGGGGTTTTTTATTCTTTGGACCCTATTTGTTGATTTGAAACTAGATCTATACATTTCCCATGAGAATATGTCGAAATCGGACCCAAAATTACAGGTTTTGGCTTTGTTCCTCGCGAATCGGCCATTGTTGGCCCTGGAGTTTTTCCCTACCGGTTGACCGGTCCGATCGACCGGTCACCCTTCCTTAGGTCGACCGATCCGGTCGACCGGTCACCTCTCCACCGGCTGACCAGTGGAGTTACACTTCCCTGTCACCGGTCGACCGGTTCCCACTGAAACTGACCCTAAACAGCCCAGAAAACCCTGTTTTGACCCCGAAACTCGATGTGAGATTGACCTAACCTCATATGAGAACTCAAAATGAGTGGATTAGCCACATGAATCCTTATTTTCCATTCGATTCTCCGGAATGAATCTCCATTTACAAAGAATCATGATTTGAATTAAGAATTGTTTATGAACATTGATTTTGAACCATGGCACACTAATATGATACAATTGCATCTAATTAAACGAGAATGTTTGATGAGAAAGGTCAAACTCTAAATTATTGATTTTGATGGGAAAGATAGTGGCACGATTGGAATTAGAGCCTCGAAGGCAAGCGGAGCTAGGGCTACGTGAAGACAGCCACAGGTTTGATATCCAACAGGTAGGATATTCTTGTCCATATCCTTGTTAGCCTCATTTTAAATTATTTTGTCCAATGAAAATGTTTTAGAAAAAAACATGTTTAAAGAAAATGATTTTAGAGAAATAGCATGAGAATGCTATTAAGTTTTCCAATGATTTTGGAAATGAGATTTCAAAGCGTATCATTTCTTAAAATGAAATATCTTAAGGAACGATACAATGCATGGTGGCCTCAGAGATCGGGATATGGAAATCGCATCCTTGGGGGCAGGTCCCGAAACCCGTACGGATCCACTTCTTGTTTAGTGGAATTATGGCTCTGCACTTTTCATTAGAGAGACATTTTTACCGCTTCTTGTTTAGTGGTATGATGAGCTGCACACTTTCATTATACAGACATATTCTATTATGTGAGTATTTCCTTTTTTTTTTTTTTTTAAAAAGGGATGATCGGTTCCGGGTGTATATCTTCGGACCGTGAGTACTTTTATTTTAAATGCTTTATAAAATTATATCCTACAGGGCCTTTCGCTCACCTTTTCCTATTTTCAAATGTATTAAACCCCTCCAGGCGATGCGAGGAGTAGTGCGGAGTAGGTAGCTACTACCGGTGACGTGGACTTGTTTCAGGAAAGTGAAGAGTTGTATTTCCTCTTATCTTTTATTTCGAGGCATGTATAAGAGATTATGGATTGTAAACTTAAATATTACTAGACTGTGGTTGATGTCATATTTACTTTTGTTTATGTTCATGTATGCTAAACACCTGTGGAAATTCCTGACATGATACCAGGGACGTGATTTTAGACTGGTTTGGTTAGAAATTCCACCACCGTTCTTGAAATTGAATTTCTCCTTAATGAAAGGGGGGACTCGTTTGGAAATACCTGGACGTTTTAGATTTGAAAGAAATTAAATTATTTGCAACGTTATTTGCTAATCACTATCTCAAACAGGTTTAAGTTTCTAAACGAGCATCCCGTCACTAACCCCGGTTTGGGGGCGTGACAAAACTCGTCCACACAATTGCAATAATATGTAATAAAAAAGGATACAAATATATTTATATGTATATATATATATAAGAAGAAAACAACAAGGAAAAGAAAAAGAAAAAAAAAATAGTCAAGCACCAAAATCGGTGAGTTTTTGACGACTATGGGTGAACAGTAGAGCTAATATGGTCTCTTTTCATATAGCTACTAGTTTAGACACGTGATGCATGTATTGAATTGTAATTGATATTTTTATAACGTAAAATATAAACAATAATATATAATTAGAAAATATATATATATATAAACAAATTACTTAAAAATTAAAAAGAGTATATATCAAAAGATAGTAGAATAGTGACTCGATTATAAAATATATATAGAGCCTCCATATCCAATTTATGAGGAAAATAAATGAATATAAGTCAATAATAGTTTAAATCAAAAGGTTACATTTAATGCATAAAAATCATGAAACATTTTAAATTATAAAAAAATAAAAAAATTAAGGAGTTGAAACTTAAAAAGGAAAGAGATCTTTTTAAACTAACACAGGATGAATATAAATTCGGAGATAAGAAAAAGGGCAAAGCGCCAAACACTCCCCATTTTTTACTACCAAGTACGAACAATAATTACATATTTACTTTTTATATATTTAGGATTTAGAATTTAAGAGTCAACAGGTATGAAAAATAAAAATAAAAAGAAATAAAACAGTTAAAAAGAGGAAGGAGAAGAATCACCAAAGTGGGTATGGAAAACAAAAGTTAAAATTTATAGAACTAAAAAAAGGAAAAAATTATAATTAACAAAATGAAAGCAAGATAAACGAGTTGCAACTTAAAAAGAGAAGGAATCAGTTTGGACTACCATAATATAAATGATGAGAGAACAAAATAAGAACAAGTAATGGAATTGAAACTTAAAAAATTAAAGGAAAAAGGCAAAGCGATAAACCCTCTCTATTTTGAACTACTAAGTATGAACCAGTTACATATGTACTCTTTTATATATTTAGGATTAAGAATTAAATTTTAGGTTTTAGAATTTAAGATTTAGGATTTAGGAGTTAACGGGATATAGAAAAAAAAAGAAATAAAACAATTAAAAGACAGAAAAAGAAGGAGAAGAATCACGAAAATGAGTATGGAAAACAAAAGTTAAAAATTATATCATTTAAAAAAAAGAAAAGAAAGTAAAAAAAAAAAGCAAAGAAAGTAAAAAAAAAAAAAAGAAAAAAAGACGAAGCACCTAAACATTGCGTAAATAACGATGAAGGAAGAGAATTTCTACTCTTTTATATTATAGTGATATTCTAGAGCACTACTACAAAGAAACCTCTAAGTAAGGTAACATTTAGAAAAAAAATTAATTGAGATAAATGCAAGAAAAGAGTTAAAAAGAAGAGTAACTACGAAAAATTTAAAAGTTTAGGGAAGAAAAGAAAAACGAAAAAGAGAGAATAGATAGCAAAAAAAAAAAAAAAAAAAAAGCCTTCGAAAACCAAAAAAAAAAAAAAAAGGCAAAGCTGTGCGTGTGAAGCCAATTTTCACTCTTTTATAATAAAATATAGTGATATACATGTCGCCATCATTGGGGAAGAAAACGGTTGGCAATGTTGCAATTTCGGGTGAAGGTTGGCGGATATTTCTAGAATTTCTGAAGTTTAGATTTTTTTAAGAACGAAATTAGATTTAAGATATGCTATTATTTTCCGATCTAAAACAATTAGGGATTTTTTGTGTTAGACCTTTAAAAATTTACTATCTATTTTTTTAAGACTATCTCCAATATAAATATTAATTCTAATTGTATATTTAACATTAGAAAACTCGCCCACACAATTGCATTAATATGTAATAAGAAAGAGGTTGAAAATATATTTATATGAAATGAGAAGAAAACAATCCAGGAAAAGGAAAAGGAAAAAATAAAAAGTCAAGCACCAAAAATGGTGAGTTTTATACGACCATGGGTGAATAGTAGAGCTGTTGGTTTCTCAAACCGGATTTTCAAAAAAAATTGTGCGGAAGCGTGGTATCGATTGAATCACATAAATTAAAATTTAATGCGATCATTATTTCATATTAATTTAACTACAAAGATATTAAAGAAAGGAATGAGGATTTGACCGTCGTTCAATTAGGACGAAAATCTTGAACTCCTCCAACACCGTCTTGAGCTCTTAAATTCCAAGAACACCACGGTTCTTTCTCAATGTATCTCCGGATTAACGTGAATTCGAACGTGTGGGCGTTCTAATGGGTTTCTCAACACATGAGATGGATGAATAGGGAAGCCACCTATAGTTATCACTCACTTTTCTCTCAAAAGTATATGATGGCACTCAAGAAATTTTCTTTTGTTTACTTTTGTTCTCCCGATCTTTTCTTTTTCTTTCTATCTGTTCTCTCGAAAAAAAAACTTTTTATCGTTCCTGCTCTTATCAACAGAATTCATCCCTATTTTGAGTAAATGTGCAACCGCACATTTCCTTCCTTTTAAATATATCAATTTTAAATTAATTTTAATATTAATTAATCAAATTAATTAATATATGTGTATTTAGAATTCTTAATTCTAAATTAATAATCATAACCCAATATTATATATTCAGTTCACATTAATCTTATAGAGCCATTAAGGAGAACTATGAACATTATTATTTTAAGCTCCAATAATTTTTACAATTAATTAACACCTTAATTAATATATTAAAATTATTAATTCCAAATTACTCCACTATAAATTTAGAATTGCACTCTTAAAATAATAAAAATAATTATGTTCACGGAATTTGTGTTGTCCATTGATATAGTCACTACATACGAATTAATCCTCCATAAACAGTTCATAATTAAAGCTAGGTATTTTCCGTTAACCTCTTTAATTATATCTTTCTCCATAAGTACCATTGATCCTCTAATGAATAATATATTTTATGATCCAATCATAAAATTGAGCGCTCTTATAATTTAAGTCCCGAATCAACACTTATGGGAAATGTCCATCTACTTCATTATGAAGGAATGGATTTCATCTTGTAAATTAATATTCCCGGCTATTTATTTTACTATGCTCCCAATATACCAAGACTTTGATACTATTCACATGTGTCATTACTCAATATATCAAAGAACATAATATCATAAATAGGAGTTTATTAATTACTCAGAATTAAGATTAATACATATATGACCATCATTGATTAACATTGAATACTCTATTTAATAACGGAATTTATTAGAGATTCATAATTAATCGCGTTTCGGTCCTATGTAATCATATTACATAAAATGCTTTCATTTCAATAATCTCATTATTAACAATCTAGGATAAGATTGTTTCATTCAGAATGTAATGAATCGCATTAGTAATTTTAAATTAAAGATCCCAACTTTAATTTATAATTACGGACAAGTTTAGATTATTTTATTTTAAACATTATCCTCTGTATATAACAATTATATACAATGTTTAAAGTTACATCAAAAAATAATCTAAGGATTTTGATATTTATAAAACATCACATGTATGCAAAATAATATTGAAAAAATTCCTCATTTAATTGATAATCAGCAAAATATTTACATCTTATTTGATTTATGGGCATATATCCCAACAATCTCCCACTTGCCCTAAAGCAAATGAGGCATGTCTCTAAGTCCCATATTTTCAAGATGTCTCTCAAAACTCCCAGTTGGTAATGTTTTGGTAAACGGATCAGCTATGTTGTTCACGGATGCGATCTTTTCAACTAAAACGTCTCCTCTAGAAACAATCTCTCTTACCAGGTGGAATTTTCGCTCTATATGCTTTCCTTTGCGGTGGTTCCTGGGCTCCTTGGCATTGGTCACTGCTCCACTGTTGTCGCAATAGAGTATGATAGGCTCATGCATATTTGAAACAACTTCCAATTCCTTCAGAAATTCACGAGGCCAAATAGCTTCCTTAGCTGCTTCACAAGCCGCTACATACTCAGCCTCCATGGTTGAGTCAGCAATACAAGATTGCTTAAAACTCCTCCATATGATGGCTCCATTTCCCAAAGTGAACACTACCCCCGAGGTGGACTTGCGAGAGTCCCTATCCGACTGAAAATCAGAATCAGTATATCCAATAGGAATCAAATCCCTACCAGAGTATACAAGCATATGGTTTCTCGTCCTCCTCAAATATTTGAGTATATGTTTGACTGCAACCCAATGATCAAATCCTAAGTTTGACTGGTATCTGCTAACCAACCCTACTGCATAGCATATGTTAGGTCTAGTACATAGCATTGCATACATCAGGCTACCAACTGCCGATGCATAGGGAACTCGTCTCATATCCTATTCTTCTTGAGGTGTCTTTGGACACTGCTCCTTGGAGAGATAAACTCCATGTCGAGAAGGCAAATTTCCTTTCTTGGAGTTTTGCATCGAAACCTGACAAGCACCTTGTCAATATACGATGCCTGAGACAATGCCAAAAGTCTATTCTTGCGATCCCGGATAATTTGGATCCCAAGAATATAGTTGGCTTCTCCCAAATCCTTCATTTGGAATTGGCTAGCTAGCCAGTTCTTTACTTTGCATAACGATTCTACATCATTCCCAATGAGCAGAATGTCATCTACGTAAAGAACCAAGAAGACCACTTTATCTCCTTGAATTTTTTTGTAGACACAAGGTTCACCAAGATTTTGTTCAAAGCCATAAGATTTTATAGCTTCGTTAAATCTGATGGTCCAAGATCTAGAAGCTTGCTTTAGTCCATAAATGGACCTCTGCAATTTGGAAACTTTCTGCTCTTGGCCTTCTACCACGAAACCCTCTGGTTGGACCATATGAATAGTCTCTTCAAGATGGCTGTTAAGAAAGTCCGACTTGACATCCATTATCCATATCTCATATTTATAATTAGCAGCAATGGATAAGAGTATGCGGATGGATTTTAGCATGGCTACAGGGGAAAAAGTATCCTCATAGTCTACTCCTTCCTTTTGGGTAAAACCCTTTGCAACCAATCTTACTTTGAACGTTTCAACTTTTCCATCAGCTCCTCTCTTTCTCTTATAGATCCATTTACAACCAATAGGCTTAACACCTTCTGGTATGTCTACAAGCTCCCAGACAGAACTAGAGTACATAGACTCCATTTCAAGTTTCATGGCTTCTTGCCATTTTTCTTGATCAATATCATCCATTGCCATCCTGTATGACAATGGATCATCTTCACTGCCATCGGTGACTGCAACATTTGCTTCTCCATTTTCACGATTGCGGGTTGGCAATCTTATTTCCCTCCCACTGCGTTGTGGTGGCAGTGGGGTTTGATCATGGTCAGTGGTCTCCCTTCTTTGTCATCCAACAACTGTTGTCGGCATGGGGCTAATCTGATCAGCCAACAGCTCTTCCAGAACTATCTTGCTTCTGGGCTTGAAATCTGCCATATAGTTATGCTCAAGAAACGTAGCGTTTGTCGATACAAACACTTTGTTATCCTGAGCACTACAAAACATACCTCCTCTTGTTCCTTTTGGATAGCCCACAAATATGCAGACTTCCGAGCGAGTTTCCAACTTCCCAGTCTTTCTCTTCAACACATGTGTTGGGCACCCCCATATGCGAATGTGTCTCAAACTAGGTTTGCGACCATTCCACAACTCTAGGGGTGTTATGGGGATTGACTTAGATGGAACTAAGTTCAGAATGTATACTATTGTTTGTAATGCATATCCCCAGAATGAAGTGGGTAAAGAAGAATAACTTAACATTGATCTCATCATGTCAAGTAAGGTGCGGTTTCTTCTTTCAGCTACACCATTTTGTTGTGGTGTGCCAGGTACAGTGAGCTGTGATATTATTCCATTTTCAATCAAATGGTCTTTGAATTCATAATCCAAGTACTCTCCTCCTCAATCCGATCAAAGAGTTTTGATCGATTTGCCTAGTTGCTTTTCAGCTTCGGCACGGAATTCTTTGAACTTTTCAAAGTTTTCGGATTTCTTTTGCATCAGGTATGCATATCCGAATCTCGAATGATCATCAATAAATGTGACGAAGTATTCATAGCCTCCCCTCGCTTTGACATTCAAAGGACCACATACATCGGTATGTATGATTTCAAGGGGTGTCTTTGCTCTTTCACTCTTTGCTGAAAATGGCCTCTTGGTCATTTTTCCTTCTAGACTGGATTCACAAACTGGTAGAGTGCCAACCTTTAGCTCTCCCAAAGGACCATCCTTTGCTAGTCTTTCAATCTTATCTATGTTTATATGACCTGGCCTTAGATGCCACAAGTATGTTTCATTTTCGTTAGAAACCTTTCTTCTTTTAGGGGTTGGTTCAGCGACTTTGAACATTTCGGTTTGTAGCATTTCGTTGAATATGGGTTTAACAAAGTAAAGACCATCATCAATAAAACCAGAACAAATATGACTTCCATTCTTAGATAAAGATACAGAGTCAATATCAAAAGAAATTGAAACAAATTGTTCATGCAATCTAGAAACCGAAAGCAAATTCCGTTTGAAATTTGGAATAAAATAAACAGTGTCTAACAATAAATATTTATCATTTGCAAAAAACAGTCGCACTGTCCCTACTGCCGTCGCTGAGATCCTTGCCCCATTGCCCACTCTCATCTGGAAAGATCCCTCTTCAAGATCACTGGACGTTTCTAGCATCTGTAAAGAAGTACAAACATGATTAGATGCCCCTGAATCAACTATCCAGGTAGATAAGTCATTCTCAACTAAACATGTTTCCATGACTAGTAAATCTGATTTACCTTGCTTCTTCACTTTCAGCTCATCGAGGTACTTTTTGCAGTTCCTCTTCCAATGGCTGTCTTGGTTGCAGTGGAAACACTTTCCCTTAGACTTTGGAGCAGCCTTGTTCTGCTTGTTCTTCTGGATCTTCTTTTTCCATTTTCCCTTATTGTTCCCTTGATTCTTCTTCTTCTTATTCTTTGATGAAGAAGGCCTCCCCTCAGCTGCGTTGGCTTCAACAATGTTTGCCTTGCCTCCTTTATCACCTATAAGGGACTTAAATTGTTGCAGCTCATTCAGGAGCTCAGTTAAGTTATCATTCTTTTGGTTCATCAGATAACTTGTCTTGAATGAAAGGAAATCAGGAGAAAGTGTCTCTAGTATCATGCCAACCTGGGTCTTCTCATCAATCTGAGACCCATTAATTTTAGCCTCATTAAGATGATTAATCATCTTAAGCACATGCTCACGTACAGAAGAACCATTCTTTATACGGCCGTTCATAACGGCTTTGACAGCAGCATGTCGGGCTGAATCAGATGGACGTCTAAACATCCTCTGAAGAGTGTCCATGATCTCTCTAGCAGTCGCAAGGCCTTCGTGCTGAGTTCTCAGCACTTCATTCATTGCTGCTAACAGGTAACAACGGGCCTTGTTGTTGGCGTTGATCCAGCGATCATATCGCTCGGTCAAAGCCCTGGCGGCATTGGTTGGAGGCACTGGAGGACAATCCTCCTTAAGGACAAAATGGTAGTTTTCACAGATCAAAAGGATATTCATGTTGCTTTTCCATTTGACAAAGTTTTCACCATTCAAAATTTGGTTAGCGAGAAGTGCGAAAATAGGATTTAACATTTTTGCTGAAAATAAAGAATTTAACTCAATTAACATTTTGCATAAATATCACTACTAAATTTAAGGCATATAAATATGATGCATGAATGCACATGTTAAATACACAAATACATGTTTAATTGCCTAAGGAATTTTAATCACCACAATTAAGTGCCGCCGTAGGGTAGGTTAAATAATTGCTAATTAAAATGAGACTATCTCAATTAATAAATACTATCTGAAATATCTCATACTTCTAATATTTATTAATTTCCTTTTATTTAGGTCAAGAAAATAATTAAGCAATTTAATTATCTCTTTATGAGTGTAACCCACCGCTTCAGATCTTTTAGACTTAACTTAGAAGTTGCCGCCGTAGGGTAGGTCAATTCTAAAATACATCTTAGAGATCCTATCTCTTTGGAAGTAAACCTTATTATTATAATTAATGAATACCCTCCGTAGGGAGGACGAAATCAAAGCGTCTCGGGGCCTCGTTAATTACTCACGGTGTTGTACTAACGGTGGAAACCTATGGGTTATATTGTCATATTACCCGCTCCCACTCATTATTTACAAATGGTGTATTTATTTTATAAAACAACTCTTGCGTTATACTTCTCAGTGAATTTAAACAATTTAAGTCACTAAGATCCAAATAATTTTAAACAACTTTAAAATTATTTTCAGTCATTTGTGAATTTTAAAATTTAACATTTAAATTTATAAATTTCACATTTGATTCATATAAATTTTTGCAGGAACCATTTGCTAATTTATTTAAATTTAATCTCATTAAATTTAACAACTTTAAATTTAATCTTATTAAATTTAATAACTTCGAATTTAATCTCATTAACCTCAACAATTTGGCGCATATAATTAATTTAATTTACTAAAACAATTTTAGAATTAAAACATATAATTAATGCACATGATGCATGTCATACATATAAACTAGGTAGGCACTTTTATCCTAGATGGCATGTTAGATGCATGACAATTTTAAATTTAATCTCATTAAATTTAACAACTTTAAATTTAATCTTATTAAATTTAATAACTTTGAATTTAATCTCATTAAACTCAACAATTTGGCGCATTTAATTAATTTAATTTACTAAAACAATTTTAGAATTAAAACATATAATTAATGCACATGATGCATGTCATACATATAAACTAGGTAGGCACTTTTATCCTAGATGGCATGTTAGATGCATGACAATACAATTATTATCAAACATAATAAATAAATAAATAACATGCAAGTGAAATGGAAAAACTTGGCCGGGTTCCATGGACCTAAGAATTACAACCTTAAAATAATAATAAAAATAAAATTACATCAAAAATAGGACTTCTTGTAATTCTCCATCTACAAATATTCTCCATCTTGATGTCTCCTTTTTTTTTTTTTTTGATAGTTTGGAACTTTTCCAAAAACAAATAGTTGAAACTCTTCCATGATGATCCTCTTGCGTTAAGAGAATAATAAATTATATATTGATTCCTATTTTACAATTGATCTAATCAAAATAAAATAGCAAAAACTAATTCCATGGAACCGGAAAAATTTACGACCAGTCCATTCGCATAAAACATAACCATCACACAATAATTATACATCATATGCAAAAGTGCCTACCCTTTAAACATCTAAGAATTATCACATAATTTAAATGTTAAATTAGCATGAAATAAAAACCGCTCTGATACCAATTGTTGGTTTCTCAAACCGGATTTTCAAAAAAAAATTGTGCGGAAGCATGGTATCGATCGAATCACATAAATCAAAATTTAATGCGATCATTATTTCATGTTAATTTAACTACAAAGATATTAAAGAAAAGAATGAGGATTTGACCGTCGTTCGATTATGATGAAATTCTTGAACTCCTCCAACACCGTCTTGAGCTCTTAAATTCCAAGAACACCACGGTTCTTTCTCAATGTATCTCCGGATTAACGTGAACTCGAACGTGTGGGCGTTCTAATGGGTTTCTCAACACATGAGATGGATGAATAGGGAAGCCACTTATAGTTATCACTCACTTTTCTCAAAAGTATATGATGCACTCAAGAAATTTTCTTTTGTTTTCTTTTGTTCTCCCGGTCTTTTCTTTTTCTTTCTATATGTTCTCTCGAAAAAAAACTTTTTATCGTTCCTGCTCTTTTCAACAGAATTCATCCCCATTGTGAGTAAATGTGCAACCGCACATTTATTCCATTTCCTCAAGTGAGGAAACGTGCAACAGTACATTTCCTCCCACTCCCTTTTTTTTTTCTTTTTTTTTTTGAGGAAACGTGCACATGCACGTTTTAAATATATATATATATATATATATTAACAAGGGGGGAAAAGGAAACGTGGAGAAAAAAAAATTCTCTCTAAATTCATCCATATTAATTTAAAACAATTTTAAATTAATTTTAATATTAATTAATCAAATTAATTCATATGTGTGTATTTAGAATTCTCAATTCTATATTAATAATCATAACCCAATATGATATATTCAGTTCACATTAATCTTATGGAGCCATTGAGAGGAACTATGGACATTATAATTTTAAGCTCCAATAATTTTGACAATTAATTAACACCTTAATTAATATGTCAAAATTATTAATTTCAAATTACTCCACTATAAATTTGGAATTACACTCTCAAAATAATAAAACAATTATGTTCACGATATTTGTGTTGTCCATTGATATAGTCACTACATACGAATTAAGCCTCCATAAACGGTTCATAATTAAACCTAGGTATTTTCCGTTAACCTCTTTAATTATATCTTTCTCCATAACTACCATTGATCCTCTAATGAATAATATATTTTATGATCCAATCATAAAATTGAGCGCTCTTATTATTCAAGTCCCAAATCAACACTTATGTCTGTATAATGAAAGTGTGCAGCTCATCATACCACTAAACAAGAAGCGGTAAAAATGTCTGTCTATGAAAAGTGCAGAGCCATAATTCCACTAAACAAGAAGTGGATCCGTATGGGTTTCGGGACCTGCCCCCAAGGATGCGATTCCCACATCCCGATCTCTGTGGCCACCATGCGTTGTATCATTCCTTAAATAATTCATTTTAAGAAATGATACTCTTTAAAATCTCATTTCCAAAATCATTGGAAAACCTAATAGCATTCACATGCTATTTCTTTTAAAATCATTTACTTTAAACATGTTTTGTTCTAAAACATTTTCATTGGCCAAAATAATTTAAAATGAGGCTAACAAGGTTATGGACAAGAATATCCTACCTTTTGGATATCAAACCTGTGGCTGTCTTCACGTAGCCCTAGCTCCGCTTGCCTTTGAGGCTCCAATTCACCTTCTCCACTAGCTTTATCACAAAAGCAATATCTTAGGAAGTATTTCTCATTCCTAAAACGAATTAAGTTCAATCATGTTTAATTGTTTCCTATTATTGTGCCTTGACTCAAATCCAATTTTCACAATGATTTTATAATTAGTTTGGGGGTTCTTTAAAAATTAGAATCCAAT
>NW_010356827.1:143907-146416 GCF_000414095.1 Morus notabilis | reverse complement strand
TGGATAACATCCGGTCCAAGGGTCAGTCGATCTTCTGACTCAAGCCAACAAACTGGCGATCTACAAGGTCTGCCATACAATGCTTCGAATGGGGCCATCCTAATGCTACTCTGATAACTGTTGTTGTAGGCGAACTCAGCTAAATGAAGATACTTCTTCCAGTTTCCACCAAAATCTAGAATGCAAGCGCGAAGCATGTCCTCCAAAATCTGAATAACTCTCTCAGATTGTCCGTTGGTCTGAGGATGAATTGTGGTGCTGAAATTCAGTTCGGTTCCCATGGCTTCTTGGAAACTTCTCCAATATCTAGCGTTGAAACGAGTGTCACGATCTGAAGTGATAGATAACGGAAATCCGTGAAGTTTGACAACGTGCTCCAGATACAACTCTGCTAGAACTTTCCTGGAATAAGTTGCACGAAAGGGAATGAAGTGCGCGGACTTCGTTAACCTATCCACAACGACCCATATGGCATCATGTTGATGTTCAGTCCTTGGCAATCCCATCAGAAAATCCATCGTAATGTGTTCCCACTTCTATCCAGGAACAGGAAGAGGCTGCAGTTCTCTTTTTGTTTCTGATGTTCAGCCTTGACTCGAAGACAAGTCGCACATTCTGACACGTATTGGCGGACATCCTTCTTCATACCCCTCCACCAATGCTGCCTTTTGAGGTCTTGATACATCTTGGTACTCCCAGGGTGAATAGCAAACCTCGATTTGTGAGCCTCGTGAAGGATTGTCTTCTTTATCTTATCCACTTGAGGAAAGGCAAGGCGATTCCTGAAGTAGAGCGTTCCATCTTCCCGAATATTACATTCGTCCAGTTTTTCTCCATTCTGAACTCGAGTCCAAACTCCTTGAAGATGTGAATCTTGCCATTGGTTCTGCTTGACTTGCTGTATTAGAATTGGCGTTGAAACCAAGTTGTACACCATAGCTTGGTTAGAATCATCATAATACTGAAGATCATAATCACCTACAATTGCACTCCGTTTCCAATCTTCTAATGCCAAAGAAGCTAGAATTCCTGGAGTCTTTCTACTGAGAGCGTCTGCTACTACGTTGGCTTTTCCAGGATGATACTGCAAGGTGAAGTCATAATCCTCCATGTATTCCATCCACCTTCTTTGTCTCAGATTTAAGTCCTTCTGAGTGAACAGATACTTCAGACTCTTATGATCAGAGAAGATCTGAAATTTTACTCCATAGAGGTAGCATATCCATATCTTGAGAGCAAAAATCACAGCTGCTAACTCTAGATCATGCGTGGGATAGTTTTGTTCATGTGGCTTCAGTTGACGAGATGCATAGGCCACAACATGTCCATTTTGCATCAGAACACACCTAAGTCCTCGTCTTGATGCATCGGAATACACCTCGTACGGCTCATCGCTATTAGGAATCGTCAGAATCGGTGCACTGGTTAGCCTAGTCCTTAGTTCTTGGAATGCATGTTCACAATCGGCATCCCATTCAAACCTGACTTCCTTTTTAGTCAATCACGTCATTGGAGCAGCAATACTCAAAAAATCCTTTACAAATCGTCGATAATACCCCGCAAGTCCTAGGAAGCTTCAAATTTTGGCAACGTTCTTCGGTCGTTCCCATTGTGAGGGATCCATTTAAATTCCTTGTCCAGATGTAATATGTCCAAGGAACTTGAATTCTGTCAACCAGGAATCACATTTATCCTTCTTTGCATAAAGTTGGTGTTCTCGAAGAGTCTGGAGAACGATCCTCAAATGTTGTTCGTGCTCTTCCTAAGTCTTTGAATAAACCAGGATGTCATCAATGAAGACTATCACAAACTGGTCTAAATATGGGCGGAAGACTCGATTCATCAAATCCATAAAAGCGGCAGGAGCATTCGTCAATCCAAAAGGCATTACTAAGAACTCATAATGCCCATAGCGAGTCCTGAAAGCTGTTTTTGGAATATCATCTTCCCTAATCTTCAACTGATGATACCCGGATCTCAAGTCAATTTTTGAGTAATACCGTGATCCTCCCAGTTGATTGAACAACTCATCGATCCTCGGCAATGGGTACTTGTTCTTCACGGTAACCCTATTCAATTGTCGGTAGTCTATGCACAACCGAAGGGATCCGTCGTGCTTTTTCGCAAACAAGACAGGTGCACCCCACGGGAATGTGCTGTTTCTAATGAATCCTTTTTCTACCAACTCTCCGAGCTGTTTCCTTAGCTCTTTCATCTCCGCAGGCGCCATTCGATATGGAGCAATAAAAATCGGAGCCGTCTCCGGGAGTAAGTCGATGCAAAACTCGATCTCCCGATCAGGCGGTAAACCAGGCAACTCATCAGGGAATACATCCGCATATTCATCGACCACGGGGACCTCAACATTCTCGCCGGCGATACCAAATTCACCCTCTAATGCCGAAAGGAATGAGAAACAAGCTAAATTCTGCCGTCCTCTGACACTATGCCTCAGTAGTCGTTCTTCTGTAACTGGGTTAACACCTCCCTAATACGTTACTGTCGTGCC
>NW_010356827.1:142452-143607 GCF_000414095.1 Morus notabilis | reverse complement strand
TCCCAATGGAGAACTTATAAACATTGAAGTCTTTAAGTCATTGGGTTTCAAGCCTAAAATTTTCACAAAAGTAGTGGAAACAAAAGAGTGCGTAGCACCAGTGTCGAACAAAACTCGTGTAAAAGAATGTGAGATAGGTACCATACCCTCGACGACTGGGTTTCCGGCATGAGCTCCAGAACTTCCCCCGGCCATGGTATGCATCTGCCCCGGTGCTTTCCCTTTTCCTCTCTCATTGTTGTTAGGTCTCTGGTTTTCAGGCCTGTACTGTTGATGCGGTAGGGTAGACTGTACCGATACGGAAGCCTGTGGCCGAAAATAAGAATAGTTCAGCGGACGAAAGATCGGTGCAGGAGGAATTGGCATTTGTGCAGGCAACTGGGGCTGATAGAAAGGCGTGAACTGTGGAAGTCTGTCTTGACTGGGAGCAATACCCCTTTGACTCTGCGGTAATTGCTGGGTCTGTTGGTTCACCAGTTGGCCCCTGATAGGAGAGTTCCTCTTGATATGCCCTAGCTCCCCACAATGGTGGCACTTGAAGCTATAGGGTCCACCCTTTCCACTTCCCGAAGAGCCACTACTACCGCTAGGCACTCCCCCACTACCTTGCCCTTGATCACGGCTTTTTCTGTTATTCCTTTGAGGTCCTCCTGAAGTTTTCCCTGAAACTGCTTGATCCTGGAGGAAGGCGAAATGCTCTTGTTCAACAGAGATGGCTGCTGCAACCAGGTCACTGTAGACTCGATGCCTTAAAGCTACCACTGATTTCTGGATTACACCCTTAAGACCTTTCTCGAACTTTAAGCACTTCATGCGCTCCGGTTCAATCAAGGAAGGAGCAAAACGGGACAGTCCATTGAACTTAGCTTCATATTCTCGCACTGTCATGTCTCCCTGCTGTAGGCCCATGAACTCCATGGCCTTTTCATCTCGATAACTTGGAGGAAAGAATTGCTCATTAAAGAGCGCTTCGAATTGTTCCCAAGTCATCCCCTCTACATCTTGCATTCGCCGGATATGCTTCCACCATGCACCTGCAAGACCTTCAAACTTAAAACTGCGAACTCCACCCAATACTCATCCGGTACTCCCATGGTACTTAGATGCTTAGACACCGAATCGAACCAATACTCAGCTTCCTCGGGTCCACCCGCG
>NW_010356827.1:141076-142061 GCF_000414095.1 Morus notabilis | reverse complement strand
GAGAGAGTGATTAGCAAAATAATTTAATTTCTTTCAAATCCAAAACATCCAGGTATTTCCAAACGAGCCCCTGCATTCAAGAAAAATTTAATTTCAAGAACGGTGGTGGAATTTCTAACCAAACCAGTCTAAAATCACGTCCCTGGTATCATGTCAGGATTCCCACAGGTGTTTAGCATACATGAAAATAAACAAAAGTAAATATGACATCAACCACAGTCTAGTAATATTTAAGTTTACAATCCATAATCTCTTGTACATGCCTTGAAATAAAAGATAAGAGTAAATACAACTCTTCGCTTTCCTGAAACAAGTCCACGTCACCGGTAGTAGCTACCTACTCCGCACTACTCCTCGCGTCGCCTGGAGGGGTTTAATACATTTGAAAACAGGAAAAGGTGAGCGTAAGGCCCAGTAGGATATAATTTTATAAAGCATTTAAAATAAAGGTACTCACGGTCCGAAGATATACACCCGGAACCGATCATCCTTTTTTTAAAAAAAAAAAGGGAAATACTCACATAATAGAATATGTCTGTATAATGAAAGTGTGCAGCTCATCATACCACTAAATAGAAAATATATGTATAATGAAAGTGTGCAGCTCATCATACCACTAAACAAGAAGCGGTAAAAATGTCTGTCTATGAAAAGTGCAGAGCCATAATTCCACTAAACAAGAAGTGGATCCGTACGGGTTTCGGGACCTGCCCCCAAGGATGCGATTCCCACATCCCGATCTTTGTGGCCACCATGTGTTGTACCATTCCTTAAATAATTCATTTTAAGAAATGATACTCTTTAAAATCTTATTTCCAAAATCATTGGAAAACCTAATAGCATTCACATGCTATTTCTTTTAAAATCATTTACTTTAAACATGTTTTATTCTAAAACATTTTCATTGGCCAAAATAATTTAAAATGAGGCTAACAAGGATATGGACAAGAATATCCTACCTCTCGAATGTCAAACCTGGGCTAGC
>NW_010356827.1:134239-140361 GCF_000414095.1 Morus notabilis | reverse complement strand
GAGAGAGAGAGGGAGAGAGAAACCCGGAGAGAGAGAGCAAGGGGGAGAGAGGACGCCGGCGGGAGGATGCCCGGAGAGGGAGGTGGCCGGCGGTGGAAGAAATTGGAGAGAGAGAGAGAGAGAGAGATGGCTGTGCGTGAAGAACCAGAGAAGAAGAAGAAGAAAGAAAAGAAAAAAAAAGAAAAAAAGGGTGGGCTGGCGCACGGGAAGGGAAAGGGGGAAAAGAAAAAAAAGAAAAGAAAAAAAAAGAAAAAGAAAAAGAAAAGAAAAGGAAAAAGAAAAATGGAAAAAAATGAAAATGTATTAAATTTAAGTGTGTTTTCCAAAAATCTTTGGGGTGAAATTATAAATACTGAAAATAACTTAAAGTCCCTTGATTAATTATGAAAATCAAATTAGGCACACTAATAATCCACAGTTTAACATAATTAAACATGTTTAATTCTAGAGGGCGTTACAGAATTTTCTCGAGCAACAAACATTTTCCTTGCTTTTTCTATTTGCTTCAAATTCATGGTTTCCTTCGATGTTCCTCTGGTATTGTCTCATGATCCAAACAACAAGCAAACAATAACGCTCTCGCTGCAGGGCGATCCGCGGCCGCTCCACCACGGCCAGTACCAGAATCAACAGCCAGCACCGTCGCAGCTTCAATTAGCGCCTTACGGCGATGATCGCTCGGTTCTTCATTCCCGCGTTACCTCCGATGGCGCTTCTTCTTCTTCCGTCAGTATCAAGCACTCCCAGCCCTTGAGCCCTTGGATTCTCGCGAAGGTTATTGTTGTCCCCCCCCCCCCAATTTCCTTTTCCTTTTGATCAAGTTTGGTTCGGTTTTCGCATGTCGGATGCTTTGTCGTTAGGGTTTTGGATCAATGTTGTTTCTGATGGTCTTTTGGTGTATCATTTCGTTACTTTTAGGATTTCGAACTCTCTGCATGTTGTGGAATTTTTATTTTCAATTGTTTTAGTTTTTGGACTAATTGGTTATTGAGATTGTTTCCCTCGTTAATTCTTATGCTCTTTCTAAAAAATATTGCACCTTTTATCAAATTCCTTTTCAGAAATTGTGAGAGCAAATCAGTAAAAAAGTCAACACATGTGGTTTGATGGCATCAATCATAACCATGGTTGGCATTGATAAAAATATTAACATAATGTTGTTTGTGTGATTTTGTAGAATGAGAAAAAAAAAAAAAAGGACTGACATTGGGAATCTTAGCTTGTGTATGTATAGATTATTTTTCTGAAATTAACTTGTAACGTCACAAAATTTCGGTAAATTTAATTAGACATAAATAAGTAACTAGTGTGTTAACTAAAGTTTGTTAGTGTGCCAATTATTTAATTTTTGGTAATTCTGTTTAGTATTTTGGTGTATTAAATATTAATTCCATGTTATTTTGGTCACTTCAAAATTTTGAGAATTTCTCTATTTTTGAATTTGAAATTATGGTTTAGCCTTTTTTTTTTTTTTTTTTTGAATAGACACTTGCAAATCAACCCCCTTGTCCTTTCTCTGCTCAGTCACGTGGTACCCTAGTTGAGTACTATCCAGAAACTCTTCATTCAAGGCCACCGCTTGACCAATTTTAACACTTGATGTAGTATAAAAGCTTAAGGCCCCGTTCACTTCATCAATTCGAGTTTAGAATTCAAGTAAAAAGTTTTCATAAATAATCACATTTAATTTTTTTATTACAATAAAAAATTCTCACATAAAATCACATCTCAATTCGAATTACAAACTCGAATTAGCGAAGTGAACGGGCCATAAATTATCCAAATTCCATGTTCCCCCAAATTTCCATTGACGTTTTCTTTTCCTATTTTTCTCACTATTAGAGTTGGAACCACTTTCTTAGAACTTTCTTAGAAGATCGACTCCGAGGTACAATTTTTGATCCGCAACCTTTGTATTTTCTTTGAATCTTGTTATTTTGAATCTCATAGAATTCTAACTCTATGAAAAGCAAGTTGTGATTTTTAGATTTAAACTCAAAAGTGAGTTCTCTTTCTAATTTTTGTTGTAATTTTAAGTATAATTTTCTTAACTTCAAGGTTTCTTGTGTAAATTTGTATTCCAAGTTTACTTGGGTTTTTAATTTCTTGAATTACTTACCATTAGAGAGAGTGTTAGCAAAATTATATATAAATAGACATGGTTTTGTTGTTTAGAAATTGTCGGGAGTTTGAGAATCTGAATTTTGTTTTCCATTTTCAGTGATTATGTTGAGAGTTTTTTTCATTTTGTTATTCATCATTTAATGAATTTTAGAAGTGTTTAAAAGTTGTTATACAACTTGTTTCTTCTTTTGAAAATTTCTAAAATTAGTTTATGGTACAGTAATAATTCTTAGTTTACATGACGGGTTATAATAAAACAATTTTGAAGAGGAAGCTGAACGGTAGTCTGTTATTTTAGAAAAGTTTACGAGATGGATTAAACAGAAACAATGAGTGGGCATGTTATTTTAGAAAAGTTTGCGAGATGGATTAAATAGAAACAATGAGTGGGCATGGGAGCTTTAAGGAGGACTCGATAGATTTATGCTGCAAGGTAGGACATCAGAACCCCTCCTTTGTTAGCCAGTTTGTTTGTAAGAATTTTTAGCTAAAGTATTATTTTAAACAAATAATTTTGTAAATAATTTGAGAAAAATCATGAATTTGCAAAATTGATATTTTGGAAAGTTATTGTGGCTTTGGAAACGAGTTCTAAGAGTTGAATATACCATTTATGGATATTTTGATTATTGTTGTATTTTCCTTAGTTTTGGAAATGGTTCTAAGGTATTTTGAAGATTATACCTGGATAGACTGGATTGCACACACGGTACGAAGAGTGCACCTTCCTGATCAGGGAAATCGCCGCAATTTTTGATGGCGATGGCCCAGGAATATTACACGCTATTGTAAGATATAGTAAGGCCACAGATTGCATTGTTGGCATTATTTACTCATTTTTAATTCTACACGTTTATTAATTTTGCATTGTTTTATATTTATTTATTAGTTTATTTATCTTAAATTATTATTTTGGAAATTTATTTTGAACAGTTTAGGTTTTTAGGAATTGTGGCTTTTAAAGATTTCAGCATTGGTGTACAAACACTATATAGTACGACTAGTCCCGTGATAGAATCTAGGACAATTCTCAAGAATAAGAAGAATTGGGAAGGAAAAGAGGAACTTTTATTGAATTGAAGAAAAATGAATTACATATACGAGGCACTGCTAGACCTCCCCTTCTCAGCTTATGAGCTAAGACTTCCCTAACAAGACTCAGATCATTCCTCACTGCACTCTCCCTTCCCTCCTCCTTTTATTCCCTCATTTTCCTTAACCAACTAGTCTCATGTTCACACTACAATCTCAATAACTGCCTAACAACTATTACTAACTAACAATTACACTTATTGCTTGTTTCTTATACCACCTATTCCCTCTTTCCCTTTCTAACAAACACTTGCTTTATTAGAGGCTTAGTCCTATCAAGTACTCTGCCCCCCAAAAAAGTCACATTGTCCTTAAGATGAAAATCCTGAAATTGCTGCTGGATGACATCAAATAGTTCCGAGGAGGCTTCAAAGTCAGGTAAATGCCGCCACTGTAGTAAGACTTCCAACTGTCCAGTCACCGGGGAGTAGCGAGTAGCCAACAATTGGTCCGGTTCCACTTTTAACTCCATATCAGCGGATAAAATGGGGGGAACCTCCTGTGCGGGAACAGAAAGTCAAATGGCTTTCTTAAGTTAGGATACATGGAAAACTGGATGAGTTTTCGCGGTAGCTGGCAATTGCAAACGGTACGCCACCAGACCAACACGAGCGAGCACCTTATAAGGGCCATAAAACCTTGGAGACAGCTTTTCGTTGACCAACTTTGCCAACGATCGATGGCAATACGACCGTAGCTTCAGAAACACTAAATCTCCCACCTCAAAATTCACATCCCGCCGCTTGATGTCAGCCTACAATTTCATGGAATGTTGTGCCTTTGACAAATGCGTGTGTAATTCATCCAAAATAGCATCCCGAGACTGCAGCTGCTGTTCAAGTGATGAGTTAGCGGTAGACGTGGTAGACCCCAACTCAAAACAGAGTAATTTGGGAGGATCACGACCATAAAGTGCCTTGAAAGGAGTCATGCCTGCGGAGACATGGAAACTTGTGTTGTACCAATATTGGGCCCAAGCTAAATGAGGAAACCATTATGTAGGTTTGTTTGAGACAAAACAATGTAAGTAAGCTTCCAAGGACTGGTTCACCACTTCGGTCTGGCCATCGGATTGAGGATGATAAGCCGTACTATGATTTGAGGATGTCCCTTGCAACTTAAAGAGCTTATTCCAAAAGTGGCTGAGGAAAACTTTATCACGATCAGAAACAATTGTTCTAGGAAAGCCATGAAGACGAACCACCTCCTTCACAAAGAGGGCAGCCACGAACTTAGCTGAATAAGGGTGGCGAAGACCCAACAAATAAGCATACTTACTCAAACGACCTACAATCGCCAAAATGGAGTCATATCCTGCCGATTTAGGTAGTCCCTCCACAAAGTTCATTGTAATATCAACCCAAACTTGCGTAGGAAGTGGAAGAGCTGCAACAATCCTCTCGAAGACAAGGTCGAAGTCTTGTGTTGTTGGCAAACAAGACAGGCTGCGACAAAAGAAATCACATCTTGCTTCATGCTGGTCCAAAAGAACTCGGAAGCCAAGCGTTTTAAGTCTTAAGAACTTATCATGTTTATAAATGTTTACTTATCATGTTATGTACATTTAATTTATTTTATTTGTTAGATAAATTTGTTTATACTGCTTTGTCTAATATAGTGATCATGTAAGCTCATATGCCATAATCTTTTCTAATATAAATATAAATTTTACAAAATAGTTTATTAAATCATAATGTATTGTAATACACAGATGGAGCCGAAGAAAAAAAATTAAAAAAAGCCCATAAAATCTAACTACCATGTACGTCGTATCATCTCACATATGGACAAGGATTCAACAGTTGTAAATACTGATTACTCAAGTAAATCAAGTTGTGGTACAAGAGATTCATTCACACTGATCCCTCGATCCAGAGTTGATGTGATGCAACATATGACCCAAACTGAAAACAGACATATACTACATATGTCTGAAAATGAAAGCCAACCTATGCAACAAATCTCTGAAACTGAAAGCAGATCTTCTGAACAAGTTCATGCATCAGCATTTGAAAACAACACACAAAATCGTAATTTTCTTACTTATACTAAATAATAATTTTTTTAAAGGAAAAAGAAAATTTATTTAATAGTTTCACAAACTGATCTAAATTTTTTTTCTTGGGTGATACTAATATGTACATCGACTTTGGAAACTATTCTTATATCTGCCATTATTGTGGTTCTCTCTTTTGGCTTAATGAACGAATCAAAGGAAGTAACCTACCTAAGTTCAATCTTTGTTGTAGACAAGGAAAAATTAGAATACCTTTTATTAAACATATTCCTTCTACACTATATAATCTATTAGATTATTATGGAGGATCATTGAGTACACACTTTTAAAAAAATATTATAATTTATAATTCCCTGTTTGCATTTACATCATTTAGGAGTAATATAGAAAATTTCTCAAAAAACTCTATCGGCCCTTATATTTTTAAAATAAGTGGACAAATACACCATTTGATAGGATCTCTTCTTCCAACTGATAATAATCCTCCTAGATTTGCACAACTATATATATATGATACGGAAAATGAAATTGAAAATCGATTGGCTTCATTCTCATTTGAAAATGAATCAAAAGATTTAATAAAAATAATAATTGAACATTTAATTACAATGTTAGATAATACAAATAATTTAGTAAAAAATTTTCGAATGATAAGAGATAGATATGAATAAGATAAATTACCATCTATGAAACTAAGACTTATAAATCGAAAAAATACAGATAATAATCAATATGAATTACCAACTTCAAACGATATAGGTTGCTTAATAGTTGGAGATATTGGTGAATACGAACAAGGAAGAGACATTATAATTGAAGATAAAACAAATTCTTTACAAAGAATCACAAAATTACATCCATCTTATATGTCTCTTCAATATCCATTATT
>NW_010356827.1:126304-133976 GCF_000414095.1 Morus notabilis | reverse complement strand
TGGCCTGAAATTACTAGAGCTTTAATAAAAATACCAAGTTCTAATTCTGCAAATAGACCTGATATTATCGTAAGAGTTTTTAAAATGAAATTAGAACATTTTTTATCAACAATAAAAAATGAAAATATTTTTAGAAGAATTGTTGCAGGTTAGTACATTTTTTTCCAAATCTATGTTCTTTTTATCTATAAATATTAAATAATATTATTTAATCTTTATACTAAATATATCTAAAATAAATTTTCTGTTCAAATTTTGTAGATCTGTACGTAGTAAAAATTCAGAAGCGGGGTTTGCCACATTGTCATTTTCTATTTTGGTTACATACCGACGATAAACTACATGATCCATCAAAAATTGATAATTTTATTTCCGTAGAAATTCCTGATCCTCAAAAAAATAAAATAAAATACAATGTTGTTGCCGAATTTATGATGCATGGACCGTGTGGAATAGCAAAGCCAATTGCTCAATGTATGAAAAACTCAGACTGTTCAAAAAAATTCCCGAGACAAATAAAAAATGAAACATATATTGAGAAAAACGGATTTGTCAACTATAGAAGAAGAAATACAAATTTCTATGTTGAAAAAGATGGTATTAAATTAGATAATAGATATGTTGTTCCATATAATATAGATCTATGTCTTAAATATAAGGCTCACATTAATGTAGAAATCTGTTCTCAGTCAATGCTTATAAAATATTTATTTAAATATCTAACAAAAGGACCTGATAGAATAAGAGCAGTCATGGGAGAAAATATTTGTACAGAAAAGTGTGGAGAAATAATTTATGAAGAAATAGATGAAATAAAAAACTATATTAATTGTAGATACATAACACCTTATGAAGCATTGTGGCGTTTATATGAATATCCAATACATCATAGAAACCCAGCCATTCAACGTTTATCAATACATTTGCCAAAAATGCAAAACATAACATTCAGATCAAACCAACATCTAATTGATATAATGAAACAACCAAATATTCATAAAACAACTCTAACAGAATGGATAGAAACAGATAAAACTGATAACAATGCTAGAAATCTAACCTATAATGAATTTTCAACTAAATATGTTTGGAATAGCATATATAATACTGGTCTTCTAGACAAATAGGACATACAATAGGCCGATCATATTATATTCACCCAAATTCTGGAGAATTATATTATCTAAAATTATTACTAAATCATCGAAAAGGAATAACAAGCTATGAAAATCTTCGAACTATTGATAACATAACATATGAAACATATTAGGCAGCATGTTATGCATTAGGTTTATTAGGAGATGATAGAGAATGGGAACAATCCATATTAGAAGCATCTTTTTGGTCTACATCGTCACAACTACGACATCTATTTATTATTATATTATTATTTTGCAATGTAAATAACCCACTCAAATTACTTGATAAAAATTGAAAATTTATGGCTGATGATATCTTATACAAAATTAAGAAAATTTTTAACAACCCATATTTTGAAATACCAGAAAATGAGTTATATAATTTTATATTACATGAACTAGAAAAATTATGAAATCTAAATTCATCAACTTTAGCTCATTTTAATCTACCACTTCCTACTGGTTCACTAATAGAAGATTTAAATAATAAATTTTTAAGAGAAGAACTTAATTATGATATATATAAATTAAAAAAAAAATTCTTTATTAGTAGAAAATTTAAACAATGAACAACTAATTATTTACCATAAAATCTTAGAATCTGTTATTGATAAACAAAATAGCTTATTCTTTATTTATGGCCATGGAGGAACTGGAAAAACATATTTGTGGAATACAATTATAACAAAAATTAGATCTAATAATGAAATTATTCTAGCTGTCGCATCTTCAGGAATAGCATCACTATTATTGCCTAAAGGAAGAACTGCACATTCTAGATTCTGAATACCACTATCAATAGATAAATTTTCAACATGTCATATAAAAAAAGGAACTCAATTAGCACATTTAATTGAAAAAACATCATTAATTTTATGGGATGAAGCATCTATGACTATTAAATATTGCTTTGAAGCATTAGATAAAACACTCTAGGATTTACGAAACAATTTTGATCAACCATTTGGTGGGATGACAGTTATTCTAGGAGGTGATTTTCGACAAATCCTACCTGTTTTACCCACAGGAACAAAAGAACACATAATAGATGCATGCATAAATAATTCTTATTTATGGCCACACTTTCAGGTTTTAACATTAACAGAAAATATGCGATTAAAACATTGTAATACAGCATCAGAAAAAAAAGGAGATTGAAAATTTTTCAAAATGGACATTGGACATAGGAAATGGTACTGCCAAAGGAATAAAAGATTTAGAAAATGAAGATATTACATGGATAAAAATACCAGAAAAATACTTTGTTAATTTTGACCTAGATCCAATTGACAAAATGACAACATTAATATACAATGATTTCAACAACAATTTTAATAACATTAAGTACCTAAAACAGCGCGCAATTGTAACACCGAAAAATAAAACTGCTGACGATATAAATAATTATATATTATCCTTAGTACCTAATGAGGTAAAAACTTATTATAGTTATGATACAATACTGCCTTCATCAAAAAACATAGAAGAACTAAATCTCTTATATCCTCAAGAATTTTTACACAATTTAAATTTCAATGGTTTACCACCACATGAACTAAATCTTAAACTCAAAACTCCAATAATGCTTCTAAGAAATCTAAATCAATCTGCTGAACTATGCAATGGAACAAGACTTATCATAACACAATTAACAAATAAAATAATCGAAGGACAGATCATTACTTCAAATAATATTTTTGAAAAAGTTTATATTCCAAGAATAGAAATGACTGTACATGAATCAAAATGGCCATTTACTTTAAAAAGACGACAATTCCCTATAAAAATATGTTACGCTATGACAATAAATAAAAGTCAGGGACAATCTTTGAATAAAGTTGGACTATTTTTAGAAAATCAAATATTTAGCCATGGTCAATTATATGTTGCTTTATCTAGAGTAACTAATCCAAAAGGATTATATAAATTACTCAATGATTCAAACAACAATTATCCTAATCATATAAAAAATATTGTCTACAAAGAAATCCTACATAACATCATATAAATAAATACATACAAAATATATACCATCTTATATTCTTCATAACATTAAAATTTTTTTAGTACAACATTTTTAACAATAAACTCAATAAAAATATTTATCATTATAACAACATCTTATTTGCTTTTTCAGGATTAAAAAAAAATGACTACACCTATTCGTGCACTAAAACCAAATGAAGTGTATGAAACAATACAGGCACGAGTATGCAGAATACGGACAAACAACGATTTTGTCACAGGACGACTGATAAGCCTTGACTGTATCCTGGTTGATGAAGAGGTACTAAAATTTTAAAATATTATATTACATTTTTCTTTATATAACATTTGTTAATATTGAATAAATTTCTATTCTTATTATTTATTTACAACATGAAGCAATACAGGGAACAATTTGAGCACGAGATTCAGACTATATTTCCCAAAAAATTGAACAAGGCAATAAATACAATATTAGTAACTTCTATGTTACTAAAAATAAACCAGTATACAAAATTGTTCCACACAGTGCTATGATCCAATTTGCACGAGCAACATCCTTTACTCCAATTATGGAAGACGCACCACACATCCCATTTCACAAATTCTACTTCATAGAATTCGACCAGCTATATCAAAGAATAAATAATACTGAGATATTAACAGGTAATATATTTTACTTAACTTATTTTATTATTATTATAAATATTCTTTTAATATTTATTTATAAAATTTCCCTGTTCATATATAATATTAGATGTTATTGGAGTAGTAACAAGTGTCCAGGCACTCGAACATACACATGTCACCACTAGACCAACAACACGACGATCCATAACGATACGAAACATCAGGTACAATAATTTTAAACTTTTTTCCCTCACATTTACTATTGATTACAACCAATTAACATGAATACAATATTTTTTCACTTTTATCCTTCAATTTTATTACTCATTTTTATAAACTACATTTCTTCTACAGAAATGAACAACTATCGGTCAGCCTATGGGGACATAAAGCGGATCAATTTGATGAAAATGTGGTTAAAATAATGAAGGCACCAGTTGTGGCAGTTTTCTCAGCAACGTTAACAAAGCAGTAACTAGGTATTTTTACCATTACTTTATTATAACATTTTTATATACATATAAAAAACAATATTGCATACATTTATTATTTACTCTATTATATTTCAAGGTAACTCATATGTTTCGAGTACATAAGCAACAATCTTCTATATTGATCCAGACATCCCAGAAACAACAACGTTAAAGACAAGGTAAACACACATATATAAAAAAAATATATTCTAATAAATTTATCATAATAGATATTCATACATTTTATTTATATCTTCCTTAACCTATTCGTATTTTCATACATACAGATTTTTCCACCAAAATCAACAAATTGAATTCCTACCACCACCAAAAATACCCATCCAAACAATTGAAGAACAAATATCAGCAAACAGAAGAACAATAAATGAACTCAAAACATTGGATGCACAAAATAATCTGGTTAGTACTATTAACTTTCTTATTATTTTTTTACTACATTTAGTAAACAATTTAAAACCACAATATTATATATTTTATGCAGGGTGAAAAATTCACTGTAAGAGCGACCATAGTAAACTTTTCAACATTTCAAGGATGGTTCTATAATTCTTACCCCAGATGTTATCGACAATTAAAACAGGCAAGAATAGGTTGGTGGTGCGACAGTCATGGCCATATAAAGTCAACACCATCTCCATGGTAATTAAATTTATTACCATATCATTTTTATTTATTATATATCTTTATTTACTTTAACAAAAAATTAATAACATTAAAAAATATATCTATATATATATGTATACGTTACAGGTACAGATTAACAATCCAAATTGAAGATCATACTGGAGACATGGAAGTTATCGCTTTTGGCAGAACCGCTCAGGCATTAATAAAAAAACCATGTTTTGCACTAACAATTAACGAAGGCTTTACCAATCCATTTATAATACCACCAGCTATCGATCAGATCCGAGGACAATCAAAAATCTTCCAAGTCTTCTTTCAACAACGAGGCACCCAGATGAGTACTTTATTTCTAAAATATTTGAAGACGTTCATGTTCCACCATCGTCACCAAAACAGTTAACAACAAGAACAGAAGAACCACAAAGGTAAATAATGCTTTTAAAATTTTTTTATCGACTATACATAAATAACATTTATATTATATTAACCACAATTTTAAAAATGTTTTCATCTTTCAGCCCACAGGCAATACCATCATCACAGCTATCAACACCGACCAGACTTGATCCACACACTCCAACACCAAAAAAACCTGGCACAAGGTAAACCACATTCAACACAATAAATATTATCAATTTATTTAAAAATATATCTACAAATTCTATTTTTTCAGTCTTGAATCAAGAACAACAAGACAATCTACAAAACGCCCAAGAACAAGGTATTATAAATATTTGTATAATATTTATTTCATACTTTATATTTTAACCACCTTTATTTCTATTAACACTTATATTTACAACTCTTTTTCCCTTTTTTATACTTGCAGCTGAAAGAAATGAACTGCTCAGGAACCACAACAACGTTGTTTTTTATTCTGTACATTATGTATATATATAAATATTATAAATAATAATACTATATATGTTTGTATAAATATGTTTGTACAAATTTTATATTTATCATATAATACAATATTGTATAATACAGTATATATATTAACGTATTTTCATTATAACTATCATTGCGTTATATTGCATTCCGCAACAACGCGCGAATCTCACACTCATTTTTTCTATCCAAAAGGTTATTTCTACTTGGACTGATTGCTTATAGGATGATAGCCAGCAATGTAAAAATAATAAAAATAATAATAATACTAATAATAATAATAATAATAATAATAATAATAATAATAATAAATAGTTGAATAAATAAATAGTCATTTAGTTACGCTAACCCTTTTATGATTTGGCCCAAATAAAAATAAAAATATTTTTAAAAATTTTCAGCATATTTTATAGGTCCAGGGAGGTAAAACTAATCCTATGTTGGTAATCGAATCGAATTCGGATGCGGAAGCGTGGTACGGAGAGGCGGATCAAGTATAACAAAAATTTTCATAAACTTTTTGAGATACTCTATAGATTATATTAATTTATGCACGAATAAATTAATCACATTAATTTATATATCAAGAACTCAATTAGGAAAAATACTTGGAGGCCGACTCGGATGATAACTTGAGTTCTTTGACCACGAACGATCCTTACTCCAAAGTCTTGTGTTTAGAAAACCAAAGTCTTCCACGTCAATTCCTTGAATCTACATAGACGTGTGTGTGGGCACACTCAAGACTAAAACGGGTTTGATCAAACACTCAAATTTTCCACAAACACTAACGCATGCACGATGTGGAATTTTTTTGGGAAAAAAAATTTTTCTTTCTTTCTATAACAGGGAATTCGGCCAGCCCTCTAAAGTCTAGGTTTAAAAAAAAAATTGTCACGCGCAATTTTTCATCATCCCTTATTTATAGAGTAGAAGTCCAACTTCTAGAATGAATCAAATCTATCTCTCCCGTTTTAAATTTTGAACAAAAATTCTCCTCTGTCCTTATCTCTTGTGGCCGGCCATCCCTTAGGGTGTTTACCTTGTGTGTGGCGCCAATCTCAGATATGGAAGGAAGAGAAAATCATCATTTATCCAATAGTCCAATTTTAATTCGAATTTAAAATGGAGCTTATTTTATCCCAAAAACTATCCTCCTCATGATCCTCAAAAATTATGTTATTCCTCTCTAACTATAGGCCCCAAAAAGTAGCTAAAACTGTATTGATGGTATCTATATTGATGATATCTCCTTCAAAAAAGAGTAAAGAAAAAATAAAACTTCAAGAAGTTCAAGATCCAACAAGGCCAAATGATGCAACAGAAAGTTCAGAAAGAAATTTTGACTGGTTCTTGGGCTATTTTAGAGTGTACTGACAACTGACTAAAAATAAACATAAAGGAAATTTAATTGATCTGGAAACTGGCATCTGATATACGGAGTAAACTTTTTATAGAAGAACATTGCTATTGGGTCCCAGGGGATCACAACCATACAAGGATCGCTCCACCTTTGTGTTATGCTGGCCCCCAAGTATTTCTGTTTATAGAGCTCTAATGTGCTATACAACTACCTAGCGAACTTACCCCGCCCACGTAAAAGAATCACAAGATTATAACCATTACAAATAAAGTCCCCAAAGTATGACAAATAATTACCTTTATCCTACATCACCATAAATGAGCTCCACAGAGAAGATACTTGATCCCAGGTTAAGCAATGCTACAACCTTTTGCAATTAACATCATTTTTTTTAATATCTAGAACCCTCTAACTCACTTTGTGAGCCTGAGTTTGAAACTGGAGCCTTCCGCCAAACCTTGCAATCTTTGGAAGATGGGAAACAATGACTTTTGTCTTGTATGTGCTTATCAGGTGGTTCAAACCCCAGACCTTGTGTCGTG
>NW_010356827.1:80416-126137 GCF_000414095.1 Morus notabilis | reverse complement strand
CGTGTAGGATGCAATAGTATGGCGCTGAATCCGCAGCTCGGAGGAATTCAGAAGCAATGAGATCAAGCCACAAGCAAAAACCAATATGGGAAGATGGCGGCCAAAAGAGACCTCCTGATTCTCCATTGCATGGTGAAGCTGCAGGCCACGAAGCCACTTCAGACTTGGGAAGGTTATGAGTCAGGTTGTGGCGTCTGACCACAGCGTAGAACTCTTACGACTGCCTAGGAATCATCATGTGTGAGTTGGTAAATAGCATCTCAGTTAAAGTCTTCAAAAAAAGGTGGGGGAAAAAAAAAGAAGAAGCATTCAGCAATTAAAGCTTTATCATGAACGATGATTTACGATACACAACCGATGCAAATAGAAGTCCCTGGAAGTTTGTAGTGTACTAAGTTTCTCCAAATAGGGCATCAACGAAAGTACATAAAATGGTTCCAAACATAAGAAAAGAGGTTAAACCAATGCTTGCAGCATAAGATTGTGGAGGACCAAAAAAGAAGGGATGGCCAATATGATAAGCCTATTATTAGGCGTGTGTATATTAGGAATAAACGGAGGTGAACGTGAGAGTCTATAGTTAGCCGGATTGGTGAATAACAGGGGATTTTTGTTGTAATCAGTTGCAACCAATTAAAGTTAGCAAGTTACTGTCAGTTAGGAGTTAGTTGAGGGGGAAATTACTGTAATTAGTATATAGTGGTTGGAGGAGAATGGGAGTGTTAGGCAAGAATTGAGTATTGGGACTTGTTTGGGAGATTTACTAATGAGTCTCAAATTTCAGTAGCTATTCAATAAATATGCCTTCGTCACAGCTCTTGTTCTTTATATTTCTCTCGTTTTCTTCTATTTCTCCCTTGGGTTCTAACATTTTGGTATCAGAGCAACTCTCTGGTCCTGAAGATGGTTGCGAAGCGGTCAGAAAATCGCGAAGAACCGATGGAGGAGATCGGAGAAGTTAGGGAAAGTTTGACAAAGGGATTGGACGGACTTCGTAAGGAATTTCGCTCTGAATTGAAAGATGCTCGCTTTGAGCATGGCGGAGATACGGCGCTGGTTTGAAGATCAGTGGCGTGGCTCGGCAGCTCGGGCGAGAGATGCGACAGCGCCGATGTCTTCGGATCCTGTTGCGCCGACAGCGAATAAACTTCCTGATGTCGATCTGACAAAACGCGACGAAGGAACGGCACCGATAGCAAATCGACTCTTTGAGGTCGATTTCTCCAATCGCAACGGAGGGAGTGGGTCGCTAGGGGAACAACGTTTGGGGGAGGGGCCTAGGATTTTCGGGGTGGCGACGCGGCGGCTAGGGTTCCCGGTGGTGGAGAGCATGGGTTCAGGGAGGAGGAGGACTGGGTTCTTTCCTGGAGACGGCCACTAGAACGTCCGCATTTTAATGGAGAAGATCTTGATGGCTGGCTTTTTCGAATGGAAAGATTTTCCTCCTTCAATTCCTTTTCTGAATAGGAGAAAATCACCATTGCAGAAATTGCTTTAGAAGGGGATGCGTTGTCCTGGTTTCAATGGGAATATGGTAGGATGAATTCAAGATGAAGTTGCTTTAGCGTTTTTGCTCTTCTCAGGAAGGCAATATTTGTGAAAAATTTATGGCGATTAAACAAGAATCTTAGGTGGTCGAGTCCTGGAAGCAATTCAAGATTTTCGCAGCTCCGTTGAGGGATATTCCGGAGTCAGTCTTGGAAGGGATTTTTGTTAATGGACTCAAAGCTCACGTTAGGGCTGAATTGAGGTTGTTGAAGCCGATGGGGTTGGGCGAAATCATGGAGCTTGCTATCGAAAACAAAAATTTGGCTTTAAGGAAGGAACGAGAGACGGGAGCTGCAAGATTCTCAAGAAATGCCCTAGCTGAGTCTAATTCTGAGTATTTCAGTTCAAAGTGGAGTGTGCCTTTACCAAGATTGGGACTTTCTGTGGAGAAACCGGTTCAGCCGATATGGGATTTTCCATTCAAGAAGTTATCAGAGTTGAAATTGCAAGAGAAGAGAAGGGGTTGTGCTACCGTTGCGATGAGAAGTTTTCAATCGGTCATAGATACAAGAATAGGGAGCTGTGGATTATGCTGTGTAGTGATGAGGAAGATCAGCTTCGGGATGAGGAGGTTGATGAGTTAGAGGAAGAACCAGCTGTCCAAGACCCATCTAATGAGGTAATAGAATTGTCATTAAATTCTATTATGGGAATTTCAGCTCCAAAAACTATGAAAATCAGAGGGGAAATTGCACAAAACGAGGTCTCGGTGTTGATAGACAGCGGGGCTACTAACAATTTTATTGCTAAGAGCTTAGTTGAAAAATTATCGGTTCCTATCTCTTACACCAATTGTTATGGGGTTCAAGTTGGGAGTCGGTCAAAAGCTCCGGTTTGTGTAGATCGCTGGTCTTGAATTTGCAAAATTTGTCAATAATGGACAATTTTCTGCCATTAGAACTTGGGAGTTTGGAGGTGTTTTTGGGAATGCAATGGTTAGAATCTTTGGGAAGTATGCAAGTGGATTGGCGGTATAAAGTGATGAAATTTCGAGTAGGGACGAAGGTGGTCACTTTGAAGGGGGATTCAAGCCTTACGAAGTTGGTGATTTCTCTCAAAACCATGTTGAAGACTATAAAAGGCGAGAAGCAAGGGTCTTTCCTGGAGCTGAGGAATTTAACTGTTGACAGCCATGATGAAGTGGCAAAAGAACCAGCTGATGTTCAAGATATTCTTTATAGGCATGCTTCGGTTTTGAACATGTTCTCAGCACCTTACCCTTTTTATTACTGAATTTTTTTCACACAAATTTTTTTTCTTTTTATTTATAATAAAATCTCAAAAATTTTTCTTTTTTTTTTAATTTACTTATTATCTATTTTTCTAACGTCTTATTTTATTAATCTTTTTTATTATTTTGTTATCTTTCTGTAGATACGATTATTTTTTTGTGTTACAATTAACCGCTTGTAAACATTACTTTTAAGCGTTAATCAAATTTTGACGCCGTCACCGGAGAGGTCCTATTAGCAAGACCGATTAATAGATTTTTGAGCTAAAGAAGTAAGTATACATTTTTTTTTTTTTAATTATTATTTTCTTTGCTATTAAGGTGTGTTAGTTTCTTAGGGTCCGTTTGGTATAAGGATTGAAATCAGGGTAATTTGAGTCTTTTTAATTTGAATCATGATTTAGAGTGATTAGAACCTTCGTTTGTATGTGTATATGCATGATTTTGATTCTAACCTGAAATGTGATTCGAACTAGTGTTTGGTTGTCTTGTTTTCTGAATTTGAATCATGACCAAAATAATGTAATTTAAAAAATTATATAACAAATATAATTCGTTACGTGTAATTTAAAAAAAAATATAATTCGTCATATAATTAAAAAATGAAGTACTAGAAAAAAATTATACAAATAATTATAACTCGAAATTATAACCAGCTAAGTGAGAAATAAATGAAAAAAATGTGAATAAAATTATATAACAAGCCAAGCATATATCAAACTTGTCTCCCACGACTTCCATTATATAACAAGCCAATTACTAGAAAAAAATGATTTGTGTGTATGCCATACAATCAAGACGCAACACGAATCACTCGATCGAAAGATTTCAACTGAATCTTATCATGATTGGAAAAATATTTCAACCCTATTGAACATTCGGTGCCAACTAGTACATTAATTGGTATTTGCCGTTATCCACACCAAATTATTCAAAACTAAACAGCAAGAGGGGAAAAAAGAAAAAGGAAAAGGAAAAGAAATTGTGTGCAAATTAGCACTACAAATGGACAAGTTACATCAAGATCCGGCAAAAAGCCATAAACCATTCCACACAGGTTGGTGGCAACAACAAACAATACCACATTGCTCAGTACCTTGTCATATGTCAAACGACAGTGGTTCTCTGATTAGCAATGCAGTACCTTCTTTTATATATTTGTGTTTCCCCTATATGCACATTTCTGGGTCTACTAGTTGAGATAGTTTGTATCCATACATTTTGAAAATGCTACAAGTCAATTAATCTTGCCATTGCGATCACATTCTAAAACAGATGCTACATTCTTTTCCTGGCTACTGCCGAAGGATGATCCGGCTTCGGTATTTGTGACTTTGTTGGCGTTAGGATTCTGTAAAAGCTGAAGCTGATGTTGTAGGATCTGTAGAATCACAATATGAAAAATAAAGTCGAGTCAAGAACAACAACAATGTGAATATAAAAGATGGACGCCAAAGGGATATAACTAGGAAAATCCATATTCTCTACGTTATGTACTTTACCTTTTGCTGGAAATGGGATATTATGTTCTGGTTTCAAAAACAATTTCATAGTAATGCAGTGGTATATATACTCCCACTATGTAAGATTTCTATTGAGTATGTCCCTTACTTTACTTTGACAGGGAGCAATATTCACTTTGCTCTCTTTGGTATCAAAACATGACCTTTTTGAAACAAAAATTGAATCCAGATGCAATCCAAGTTTAGACACTGACCGACAGTAGAACCATCAAATAAGGAATTTTTTTTTCGTTTGGTTTGACCGGGAACATAACAGAAGAACTAGGGGAATCCAATCTATAGCAAAGTATTAGTACTTCCAATGTTTTACTTCGACAAGGACCTATACCAACTTTGCCATTTTTTCGTTTGGCATCAATAAGTGTCCTTATTGAAAAATATGTTCAAAAAGGAGTATCCAGATGCAATCAAGTTTACACATAGCATCCCAATCCCTGAGAGTAGAACAATCAGATAAGCACTAATATTTGAGGTGCAAGGATGAGTGACAAAATAGAGATAAAAATTAGGTTAAAAAATGATGAAATAAGGAATTAAAATTTAAAAATTCAAAGCAGCCGAAGGGCAATTTAGAAAAGGGAAAAGACTTATCTAGCTAACTATGTTCAATTTCGTTAATGCGCATTAATTCTCAAATTAAAGTCGTGGTGTGGCGGCAATAGTGTTTTTGATAGAGGCACCAACAATAATTATGCTAATTAGTGGCAGTAATAATTATGCTAATGACTTGGTCTAAGGAACTGATCATTCGCATTTGGTTCCTGATTTTTTCAAAAGTTACGAAGTATGTATTATTCTTAATGGTTTGTTTGTTTTCGGTAACAAAAAAAAAAAAAAACCCAGTAGCCACAATCAGGTCCCTAGCTGGCCAAGCATTTTATTGCACAACATTCACCATTTCCATCTCAAACTTAGACAAAGAGGACCATATTACAAACAATGTTACAGCATCAGTTTGCCGTAACATACTCAAGCAGAAATTATCAAATTTCACATACTCAAGCACAAAAAAACCATGTTTAATGAAGCACAAAAAAACTAATGATCTAGATCTTAAAAGAAATAAAACTTATGCAGGAGAAAAGTCCAAGATTTTACTTATCCTACTATCAATGCAGCATTCCCAATAGGAATGGTGTTTCCTACCTCCTGGGGAGCTAAACTCAATAGGGGACCAAAAAAAATGTATGGCGGAAATCAAATAGGAAATATAACACAATTAAGGTAGGGAGAAGAACAAACTCAATCATGAACTCCACTGCAGTATCTTTAAGACTGTCTTCTAGTTGATTCTAAACCAAATATGCAGCTTGTTCTCGGCAATATTATCTTCCACAACCACAGTGATTCAAATATAAAATTACACGGCGATCAATAAACTCATTTCTGAAAATAGCCTTGCAAAGTAGTATTTCCTGGAGAGAACAAATTACAAATCCACATCATCAAGAACATCCACATTATGCATTCCCCAAAACCAAAGTCCAACTATACTCAAACAAAGCAAGAACGTAACAAAACTCACTAGCCAAAAGTTTAATTACCTTCATTAATTCCCAAGAAGAGTTGCTGGTTGGGCTAGAATCAAGAACTGCTTTATATGCGGTTTTTGACATTGCAGTTGCAGCTAACACGCCAACTGGTTCACCAGCAGGGTATAAATTCCAAGCACTTCCTCTGCCATATTCAAATTTCTCTTCATTGATATACACAAGTGTGCAATTTTCTCTATGCAAACAAAGCATATGAAAGGTAGAAACAAAAACATAAAGCAGAAAACGTGGAAGTAAAGAAACTACCCCATTAAGCTTCATCTTCAATCTGCTTATCAAACTTGTCTCCCACGGCTTCCCTGATATTCCACCCACATTTCATTCGCAAGGCGATCCCTAAAACGACGCATCTCTGTATGACTAACACTACCTCCTGTTACAACTGGCCTTTCAGGGACATTACTATCAGTGTCATCGTCATCAAATTCATCATCATTGTTCGGATCTATTTCGCTTACCGGTACACCATCACAGTAGTATTGATTTAGAAGGGGGTCCCCCTCATTAAACATATGAATGAAATTATGCAGTATTGCATAAGCAACATGAATCTTCTCTTGTGTATCCATTGGATACGTATTATTGGGGCTCCTTATGATAGGGAACCTAGCCTTCCAAACCCCGAACGTTCGCTCTATACAATTACGTAGCGACGAGTGTTTGTAGTTAAAAATATCTCTACCTCCCTGAAATCCACTACTTCTCCTTCTACAATCAGGCAAATGGTAAGTCTCACCTCTGTAGGGAGTGAGAAAACAATCAGAATTTGCGTATGCCGCATCAACAAGATAGTATTTTCCTGCGCAACTTATATAAATTAGGATGCAATTTATGCCCCATACTATTAATACCTATAACTACAGATACATTATGAAATATAACCTGGTGGGGGACGTGGGAACTTGAACCTAGGATTGGAGTGCGTTTCCGTTAGCACTCTTGCATTGTGCGCTGAACCTTCCCATCCAGATAGCATGTATGTGATCTTTATATCGAAGGAGCAGACTGCCAATATGTTTTGGGAGTTCACACCCTTCCTATTGCGGTACGCCATAGGATTTGGAACTCCAATTGGTGTACAAGGTATATGAGTTCCGTTAATTGCGCCTACACAATCCTGAACAATAATATTAGATTGTAGATATTAAAAACAAATACAATTGGTGGAGTGACTAACACAAGACCGAGGAAAAAGAGCTAGAGAACTCACGTCAAACCATGTTCCATATCTTTGACGATTCTGACGTAAAAAATTATGCACTCTCTCATAGTTAGGGGGTTTAATAAAATCATCGTGTAGTGTACATATAGCATCGAGGACATCACCAAACCGCCGTGAAATTGTCTCCCCAGAATGTTGCCATATGTCTTGAGCTTCATGGTTAGTTTGACTTTGGCAAGCGATTGTTAAAAACACAAATAATTGTTCTTGTACATTCATGTTGTACAAGGGAGTATGTTACAGAGAATCATAAATGCATGTGGTCTCATACGCACTTTGTTAAACATAGCAGCTTCATTATTGTTTGATAACAACTCATTTACCTTATCGATGCCCCTCAGAGAAGAAATGTGCACAGGCCTTGGTACTGTGTCACTATCCAAAAACTCGGCACTGGCTACTGTAGTTGCGATTGCAGCCGTAAAGCACCGTCGTCGTCTAGAATCTGCCCTTCTCTGGTGGTCGTCATTTGCATGTCCGGATCCTTCTCCCTGCATCTTGAAGCTTCACGGTTTAACCTGTACACAACATTTGCATGTCATTTGCGTGGAGTGCATATCCCAAGTCTGTTGCAAACGTTCATACAAACAAATTCAGTAATGCCATCGAAAGAATCAATAACCATACAACTCAGTAATTCAAAGTTTTTAGAACAACCATATCCAAATACAAACAGAGTGAGGGCACAAAACTAAATTCTCTTCAAGCAGAACCAAACACATTAAGAACGGTTAGTTTGACTACAAAGAATTCTTGCTATATTCATAGAAATAAAGGGGAAAGTGCCATATATTGCATAAACATAAATCCGGGGTACAAAATCATACTCAAATTAAAACAATAGTACAGTCTAGGAACGAAAGTAGAGTAACGAAATCACACAAATGAAGACTACCAAATTAATAGAAACTCAAATTCGCGGGTTTACAACTCGACCTATCACAACACATACTTAACACACAAATGAAGACTCTACAAGTGACAATGCTTCCTAAGGAGTCGGTGGACGGCTATATGGGTTAGGTAGCTGCGTGAAGGCGCTCGGGGGCTGTACAAAGGAGGGAGGTTGCTGGTTGTAGGGGTTTGGTGGATGTTGGAAGGAGCTTGGGGCCTGTCCAAAGGGGGTTGGTTGCTGGCTATAAGGATTAGGTACTTGCGAGAAGTTTTGAGGTGGCTGACTATAACGATTAGGAACAAAAGGGGTTTGGGGCAGTTGAACAAAGTCATCTAAGAAGGCTCTCCTCGACGAATCATCAAGCTCTACCCAAAGTGGACGCCATGTGTCGTCCTTAGCTATTTTCTCAATCGCATGGACACGTGTACGCGGATTAATTCCCATTTCGACCAGCGACTCTAGTATCAGACTCACTTCACTTGGTCCAGACGGTGTTGTTACTTGGGAGGGTCTTTTTGCTTGCTCAAATATCTTCCCGTAAATCATTGCGCATGTCCTTCACCGCTTCAAGCATCTCCTCTCGCGTACTGTCATTGGATTTGCGTGACCTTGTCGACCTCTTTCGAATGGTACATGAAGACGAGGCGATGTTGGTCGCATTTTCCATTCGTTGGCGTTCCATGCGGCGGCCAAACTCCACTCGAATGTCATCATCATCGATGTCTTGGTACGGAGAGTTTTTCTCATTTTGTGGTTCCTCAATCCCAGCTCAAACGTCATTCGAGGGCACACCGTCCACATGCTCTTGTTCCATGGAGGGGTGGAATAATCTTGCACCAGTAGTGACAACTCGACTGGGGAAAATGGCAGCCAAGTGCATGTCGTTCAGCTTCCAACCGTTACTGAAAATTGTGTTTACTTCACGGTTTCTCTAGCAAAATTTTAAACAAAATTATAAGTTATTTGCACTTATTACATAAAATGTACACTACCATATTTTTGAATGAAGGACCACTAATGAATCACACATTATACCTTAGAAAGATCTTTCCGCAGATCCTCTGAGCATGTGAAAGTTTTATTAATAGAATCCCACCCAACTCCAGTATGGGTTTGCAACATTTTGAATGCTGCGTAGACCTTACTAAGTCGGCGGCGTTTCTCCTTAAGGCGCTCACCGGCTGGTAGATAGCCATAAAAAAAAGTAGCCATCTGAATAGCCCATTGGTTGTAGTCACAAGATTCCGGTTGCTTTCCGTTGTTGGCACAATGGTACTCGTAGAGACACTCAAGTAGGAACACCTCTGAATCCGCGCTCCAATACAACGGCCTCTCATCCGCGTTTTTCCTAGGCATCTACAAACGCATATGACAACCAAAAGAAATATCTTATGCATCGAGTTTATGTGTGTCTTTTGGAGCTTTAACCATATGGTCTATCTACATAATAATAGGGATTGAAAAATGCCCTAAGAATTACTAGCTCAAGTTGCTAATAAACACTCAATGGCCACTCCAATCCTAGATTAAAAATGCAAATTTTTCAATTGTTTGAGGTTGCTGAATTGGATTCCCAGCCTCTATTGTTTCCTGTAGAATTGTCTATTTAGTTGGATGAAATCCTACTTGAGGCTAGTCTTTCAACTTAGTCAAAAAAGAAATTTAAAAAATAAAAAAAGAGAAGAAAGAGGGTATCAACTAAAAACATACCCTATTAAATTTTAGAGTCTAAAATCAACTATCTTTCATCTCTCTCACTCTATCTTCACCTATTCCCACAACTCCCTCAACCCCTTACAAGAAAACCACCGTCCACACCTCCAAACTTGAAATTTCCCCATCTTTTCTCTTCCTAATCCATAGAGGAAGAAACCCTTGCTTTTCTCCTTGTCTTCAAGTTAAAATACATATAGGACTTAAGTCTTATTTGTTGCACTGACCATCAAATTCAACACTATTTTTTTATCATTTCCTATTTCATTACCTTACACATTTCAAAATACTATCTTCTATGCGTTTTTTCCATCCCGACTTGGCCACAACTGCTTGCAAGAAAACCCATAAATGCTAGCCAACTACACGAGAAGGAACCACTTCTATATGACTATAAGTACACTACAATCCCTCTCAAATTTTTCTACCCACTAAAACTCTCAGCCCTTTTATATATAAATTAATAAGTAGTGAAAAAGTTTCTCTTCTATCTCATCATCATCATCATCTCACTAGCCATGGAAAAATCAAACGTGAAAATCACTAAAAAAACACATATCAAACCCAACAAGGAAATAGGGAGAAATGAGTGTCAGCTAGTGACATTTGATCTGCCATATTTGGCATTTTACTACAACCAAAAGCTCGTGTTTTACAAGGGGAGTGACTTTGAGGGCATGGTGGCGAAATTGAAAGATGGGCTTGGTGTCGTTTTGGTTGATTTCTATCAGCTAGCGGGGAAGCTTGGGAAAGATGAGGAAGGTGTGTTTAGGGTGGAATACGACAATGAAATGGAAGGTGTGGAAGTCGTTGTGTTACAGTTACTCTACTGGCATAGCAAACTCAGGATTAAAGAAACATACCATTTCCCGTTAATATTTGCTAATGCTAATGGAGTTTCTGCTTCAATTTCAAATCAAATTGCTTACTAACATTAGTTGCATACAAGGCAAACTGGTTTAAGCGTACTAACATTAGTTGCTTACTAACATTAGTTGCTTACAAACGTGTCAGGGGAACAAACGTTGGACACAAAAGGCTTTGACTGTGTTTTTTTTTTTTTTTGTGTAAATCAATTACCTATGTGAAGAATGGAAAGTGAGACATGATGCTACAACAGAAGATGCAACCGTGTTCTATATTCTACAAATCCCATTTCCACAAAATGCCCTAAATTCTACTGACAACAACCATTCAAGAACACAAACAATCATTGACAGAAACCCTAATCCCCAAACAGGCAAATCAACCGGAGTCTATGTGAGGATCACTTACCGGTAAATTGGTCGAATCTGAGGAGGAGATTAACGTCACTGCCGGCAAAACACCAAACGCGGATGAAGGTTTTTTGTATTTTTCCGATGAGCATCTTGTTCCTCTCCGGCGAAGGCGTGAAGTGGGCAACCTTTCGTAGAATCGATGAAATTGATACCGAATGTGAAGCCTCAGTCGTTTGTTCACGAGCAGAGCTTTACGCGAAGCATTTCTCATTAACTCAGAGAGGTGAAGATCAACTGGGTTGTTTACACGGTTATTGCCCGAAGAAATAAGGGAAGAGAGGAGTTAATAATTGAAGAAAGAAGAAGCAGAGAATCTCTACCAAGACACGACCGGAGGAGTGAAAAATTGGAAGAAGGAGAAAGCAGAGTGTCTCTGCCAAGACACGACACAACATTGGAAGAAATGAGGGAAGATGAAGAAGGAGAACCAAGAAAGAGCAGAGAATCTCTGCCAAGACCGAAGGCTGGAAGGATCTCTGGCAGAGAACGTGCTCTTTGGCATATGGTTGGGTGTTGCGGTGAGAAAAACTCCACGAAGCACAGTAATAGTACTGTGCAAAGATTGAAATTTTGGGCTGAATCAGGGGGGGCCTGATTCTGAATTAGGACCCCAAAAATTACCCGTAACTCAAGTCTCTGACCCTAATCCATGCGACACCAAACACGAGGTTGAGCACATGACTCTAATTTTTTGATCAGGATCTCCCAACCAAACGGGGCCTTATTTTTAGTTATTAGTCTTTGTCTAATCTTTAGTTCACGTTCTATAGTAGATTAATAGTTTAATTTGTTTTAACCTTTTTGCTTCATTTTTTTTTCTTGTCGTTTCTTATTTCAAAAAAAAAAAAAATCAATTTCGTTATATTTGCTTTTAGGTGTTTGGTCAGTTTTTTCTTTATGTTTTTTTTTTTTTTTTTTTTGCCAACTATCGTAGGTATTAGTTTTTTTTATTATTATTTTGTTTCTTTATTTCTCATTTAATTGTTTAGCATTTTATTACCATTTTATTTAATAGCATAGTGTGAGATTTTCCTTTTCAGTTATTTAAAATTGATTGTGGTTTAATTTTGTAATCTTTCATTTTTGATAAATTAGGATTTTATTTTATTTCCCCATTTGTATATTTTAATTATTGACTATTATATTGTTGTCTAATTTAATTTTTCCTTTTAAGTCTTTATTAATTTTTAGGATTGTGATTAGGTTGTAATTAGTTGAGTAATTTAGATTCCTAATCTAAGAATTTCATAATTTGGTAGATTTAGGATTTTGACTTTAGGAATAGTTTCTATTAATTAGATTTCATTTCATAATTTATTCAATAAATTTAATAATTGTGTGGTTACGTGAAAAGTACAATTGAAGGGGTTCTGTCTAGAAAAGTTGGTACTTAAGTGGGCATCGCCCCACCAATGTTTCCTGAGAATGTGGCTCTGTCTAGGAAGCTATTCATTGAGCCAAGAACTATAGTTTTTCCTGGGAGCACTCTCGGTGGTTATAATTTACGTTACTATATAATTATTTTCTTTTGTTTCGATTAAAAATAAAAAAAACAAAAAAAATTAAAAAAATTAAAAATTAAAAAAGGGTCGCTTAAGGTAAATGCATCAGTATAGAGATGAGCTAGGGAGATTTGCTCAACGTCCAGACTTAGAAACCCCTAGTGAAATTCTATCCGACTCATCTTCTACGCCTCCGTCTTCACACTCGTCGTTGGAATTCGTACTTCAAAATCTATTTGCAATGGCACAACACGAGGAAGTTCAGCAGAGGACGTTGCAAGATTACCTGCACCCAACACGAATGGCGACACCATAAGACCAACAATTTGAAACGACAGATCTCGAATTTCACTCACAAGGAAAATGAAACTCTCTATTAAGCTTGGGAGCGTTTTAAAGATATGTTAAATCTGTGTCCCCACCATGGATATGAAAGTTGGCGCCTCGTAAACTATTTTTACGATGGACTCACAATCTGAGAGCATCAATTTGTCGAGATGATGTGCAATATGGATTTTCTCCAAAAGGATCTTGATGAAGCTATCGAGTACCTGAATGAGTTACTTTTGAGTGTTATTAAGAGCACCAGTAGGTCCTGACCGGTTGGAGTTTATCAATTAAGCGAATATGACAGCCGGACAAATGCACATGAGCCTTGTTTCGTTTGTGGTGGAATGGACCATCTTGCTCAACATTGTCTCTCTTTTAGTAAAATGAGGGGGGTATACGAGGAGCAGTGCTATGCATTAGGCACATACAAGAAGCCTTATGGACCATTCTCAGAAACTTACAATCATAGTTGGAAAAGTCACCCAAACTTCAGTTGGAGATATCTAAACCAACATGCATAATCATCTGGAGGGCAATAGAGATCAGAGCAACAATCTCAACCACCAAGGACATATTTTGCGCCTTAGAATAACATGCAGCCGAAAGGAAATTCTCTAGATGATACCCTAAAAGCTTTTATGGATGTGTAAAATAAAACGAATCAAAGGGTTGATTCGAAGGAAAGAAAAAATCATATCACAAAGCTGACAGAAGCTTTAACCGTTCAGGAGCGCGGTAGATTTCCATCACAAGCCCAATCCAATTTGATAGGACAACACATGGCTCAAACTTCCAACTCTGAAGGTCAAAATATCAAGGAAGTTAGCGCCATCTCTACTCGAAGTGGTAAGAATTTAGACATGCCATCGACAAGTACAACCACTTCACGTAATGAAGAATCGGCTCAGGAGAAAAAAGAGCTAACAAAAATTCTAGTAAAGGTGCCTTTCCCCTAAGCTCTCTAACATGCTGGGAAAGTGCCGGAAATCAAAGTGAGATTCTAGAGCACTTGACACAATTAAAGATCAATCTTCCCTTACTGCATGTGATCAAGCAAGTGCCGGCCTATGCCAAGATTATCAAGGATCTGTGCACCATAAAGAGAAAGCACCATGTCAAGAAAACTGCATTCTTGACGGAACAAGTGAGCGTAGTGATTGAGCAAAAGACACCGTTGAACTATAAAGATCCTGGTTGTCCCACTATTTCCTGCACGATTGGGACACACAAATTCGGCCAAGCATTGCTGGATCTTGGAGCTAGTGTAAACCTCATGCCGTATTTAGTTTACTCGCAACTTTGTCTTGGAGAGATTAAGCAGACACCTGTAGTATTGCAATTGGCCGATCGATGCATCAAGAAACCACATAGAATAGTTGAAGACGTGTTATTGCAAGTTGATAAGTTCTACTATCTCGTGGATTTCATTGTTTTGGACACTCAGTCAGTGGTTGATGTAGAGTTAAAAATCCCAATCATCATTGGAAGACCATTCCTTGCGACAACAAATGCCCTAATTAACTGTAGAAATGGTCTAATGAAGATCTCTTTTGGGAACATGACTCTTGAGGTAAATGTTTTTAACATTGTAAAACAACCACAAGGTGACGACGAGTGTCACCAAACATTCATGATCGACACACTTGTCGATGAGGCAGCTACAAAGCAACTCTGAAGATCTTGAAAACCTCCTCCAAAATTCTAATTCTGAAAATTCTGGTTCTGTTGAGTTGGCTCACTTGTCTGCAATTTTCAACAACTCACAGGATAGAGGAATTAAGTTGAAGCAACTATGTTTCGAGGAACTTCCGCAAGGGAGAGAGAAGCCAAAGCCTTCCATCGAGGAGACCCCTACAGTCAAACTTGCTCAACTACCTGAAGGATTGAAGCATGCATTTTTAGGAGTAGGCGATACCTTTCCTGTTATCATTTCTTCCAAACTCGATGTGTCACAAGAATAGCGGTTAATCACCATGTTGCGAAAGCATAAATCTGCATTGGGTTGGATGATTGTTGACATTAAAGGAATTAGTCCTTTGATTTGCTCCCATCATATTCATTTAGAAGAAGGAGCTAACCCCCGAAGAGATCCTCAAAGAAGATTGAATCCAATAATGAAGGAAGTGGTGAAGAATGAGGTTCTCAAGCTATAGGTGCTGGGATCATTTACCCAGTCACCGATAGCAAATGGGTTAGCCGAGTTCAGGTAGTGCTAAAGAAATCAGGGGTTACTGTGGTGGAAAATAAAAAATGGGCTCTAGTTCCCACAAAGGTCGTGACTGGTTGGCGCATGTGTATTGATTATCACAAGCTTAACGCCACCACTCGCAAAGACCATTTCCCACTTCCATGCATCGATCAAATCTTAAAACGTGTGACAGGTCATCCTTTCTATTGCTTTCTCGATGGTTATTCAGGGTATTATCAGATAGAGATAGTATTATAAGATCAGAACAATACCACATTCACATGTCCTTTTGGTACCTATGCCTTCCGGCGAATGCCATTCGGACTGTGTAATGCACCTGCCACATTTCAGAGGTGTATGATGAGCATCTTCAGCGACATGGTCAAGAAATGTATGGAAGTGTTCATGGATGATTTGACAGTCTTCAAAAATTCATTCGACACGTGCATTCTCAACTTGGAAACGTTTCTGTAAAGATGTGAAGAGGTCTCGTGCTCAATTGGGAGAAGTGTCATTTCATGGTGTCATCCAGCATAGTTCTTGGGCATATTGTTTCTAAAAGAGGAATCGAGGTCGACCGTTCCAAGGTTGAACTCATTTCTAACTTGCCAACCCCCAAGGCCGTTAAGGATGTTTGATCTTTTCTGGGGCACGCCGGATTCTACAGGAGGTTCATTTATAACTTTTCATCTATAGCGATATCGCTAAGCAACCTCCTAGCAAAACATGTTGTGTTCAACTAGGCATAAGAGTGTGAGGATGCATTCTGAACACTCATTGCAAAACTAAGTTCCGCCCGTATTATGTAGTCACCAGATTGGAGCTTACCTTTCGAGATCATGTGTGACACAAGTAACTACGCTGTGGGGACCGTTCTTGGTCAACGGAGGCAGGGGAAGCCTTTCGTTGTCTACTACGTAGGCCGTACTCTAAATAGTGCTCAGATGAACTACTCAACTACTGAAAAAGAGTTGCTTGCTATAGTAATTACTATCGACAAGTTCTGTGCATATTTGATTGGTTCACCTATCACCATCTTCACAGATCATGCTGCCCTTAAGTACCTTCTCTCTAAAAAGGATGCTAAGGCACATTTAATTAGGTGGATCCTTCTTCTGCAGGAATTTGACTTGGCAATCAAGGACAAGAAGGGGGTCAAAAATGTGGTGACAGACCACTTATCTTGTCTTAAGTTTAATGATTCCACCGAAAGTCCTGCTATTGGAGATGACTTCCCCGATGAACATCTCTTCACCGTCACTAAGATGCCATGGTATGCTCACATTGTTAACTACTTGGTGGCAAGCGAGATTCCATCTACCTAGGGTGCACAAGACATGAGGAAGTTTTTAGTCGAGTTTCGTAACTTCTATTGGGATGACTCCTACCTTTTTAAGTACTATCCAGACCAGATCATGAGACGATGCATCCCGGATGATGAAGTGTTTAGTGTCCTGAACTTTTGCCACAATGATGCATGTGGCGGTCATTTTTCTGTGGAGAAGACCGCTGCGAAGATCTTGCAGTATGGTCTCTATTGGCCCACTTTGTTCAAGGACGCCAATGACTTCTGTCATTCTTGTGAGAGGTGCCAAAAGCTAGGTGCTTTGTCCCGTCGCCATATGATGCCCTTGAACCCGATTCTCGTAATAGAAATATTCGATTGCGGGGGGGTAGACTTTATGTGACCATTTCCACCTTCTTATGGATTCCTCTACATACTCCTCGCTGTGGATTACGTGTCTAAGTGGGTAGAAGCGGTAGCGTGCCGAAACAACGATAACACCACTGTTGTAAAGTTCTTAAAGGAAAATGTGTTATCTCGATTCAGAACGCCGCGTGCCATCATCAGTGATCAAGACACCCATTTCTGCATCCGTTCTTTTGAGGCTCTGATGCGCAAATACGGTGTGGTTCATAAAGTTTTGACTGCCTATCACCCACAGAAAAATGGCCAAGCTGAGTTGGCCAATAGGGAAATTAAGCAAATTCTGGAAAAGATGATTAATCCCGATCGCAAAGATTGATCTCTGCGCCTTCCAGGCATACTTTGGGCATACCGCACTGCTTATAAAACCCAACTTGGGATGTCTCCTTACCGGCTTATTTTTAGAAAAGCCTATCATCTACCAGTAGAGCTTGAACATAAGGCTTATTGGGCTACCAAAGCCCTCAACTTTGATCTCAGCGCTGCAGGTATCAATCAGAAACTCCAGCTTTCTGAAATCGATGAGTTAAGGAACAATGCTTATGACAATTCCAGGATCTACAAGGCAAAAATGAAAGCGGCTCATGACAAGCAGATCCTGAGGAAGAACTTCGAGCTGAATCAACGGGTTCATCTCTATGATTCCCGTTTGCATCTCCACCCCGGTAAGTTGAGGTCGCGGTGGACTGACCCGTTCGTAGTGAAACAAATTTTTCCCAAGGGTGCTATCGAGGTTGAGGACCTGAACGATGGGAGAATCTTCAAAGTAAATGGCCAGCGTCTGAAGAATTACCTAGAGCGGGTGAACCAGGTAGAAGAGATCATTCTCGACGATCCCGTTTACCAGCTTTGAGTAGTTTGCTCACATATCACGTACCATATTTTCATTTTATGTTTTCTTTGCTTCTTTTTACATTTTTTGTGTATTTTTTAGAGAATCATATCAGGAAGCTCAAGCTGTGCTCATATGTGGAATGCTCATTGTCCAGGTGTCTTCTTTCTATATATTTCTATAATTTTTGACACTGTCTGATTTTGGTTGAGGGTGGTGAGCATATTCATGTGTAAGAGTGATTTTTGTCATGTTGATATTTGGGTTAAAATTTTTGTGAAGATATCTGAGTATGATTTCAAAATGTTTGGTTTGAGTCGATTTTCGCTGTCTTGGTTACTAAGAAATGACTTTCAGAGTTTCTTTTTGCACATGCTAAACCTTGTGGTAAGATGGATGTTAATGCATGTCAGTTGAGAAAATTCTCGAGTTTAAGTGTTTGATTTTTGGTGAGTTAAGAGAGTAGAGAAAATGACTTTTGAACGTTCATTGATCTTTTGAGTTAGTAAAATCACTGTTAGAACATCATTACATGGTTAGTGGTATGCTTGGTGCATATGCCTAAGGGATGGATTTTGGGTTAGATAGGAATGATCTTATGTAATAGAGCATCATTTCTTATCTTTCATAAAAATTAAAACAAAAAAAAACTAAGCAAGAGCAACATTTCACAGACCTTGTAGTTTGGTTGTAATAACATTTGATACTATATAACTGTTTGTCAAAAAAACACATTTCTACATTCACTTCATTATTGCAGGTTGTCTCTTGCCAAAAAGAAAAAAGAAAAAAGAAAAAAAAATGAGTAATTTATTTTTCTATGCATTTTTTTTTTTGCTCTTTGTTCGTTTCTGTAAATTTCTGTTTGACCTGAATAAAATCCCAAAAGCTAGTTTGTGGTAAGAATGGTGGAATGTTCTAGTAGTTGATTAACCTATCTTTTGGTCAATGTTCGTTTTACTGTTTGTCTTAAATTTTACCCTCCTCACATTGAGTGATGATTGTCCCATTTCCAACTCCATGAGAGAGAACCTTTGCACTTAAATATTTCGAACACCTGTGAGATCAATGGAGTTGAGACTTCTACTTGGTGAATTTTTCAAAGCTGCATGTGTTATGGTCAGTGGTAAGAAGGTTATGGTTTGGACCACACACTCACGACTCTGGAGTTATGACTGAAATAATCTTGACAGTATCTTGACTTTTTACTGACACTTTGTTTGAAAGACTCAGGTGACTAAGCGAGTTGAGACTCAGATTTTCTTTGTGACATAATTTCTCTTGCGCTTGGATTGCTGGGGACTAGCAATAAGCTGGTTGGGGGTTGTGATTAGTGCATGAAAATGAACCCTAAATACTGCTTTTGATTTTTATAATATTAAAATATTTAAGCTTTAATTAAACAATTCCATTATTTTTATTCAGAATATTTTTCAATGGAATTTTTCTAGTTGTTACTTAATTATTTACAGATAAAAAGCAGTGTAAAACGCTACACAAAAATAAGCCATGAAAGCCATATTTTTAACCACCCTGAGCCAAGCCTTTCAATCCAGCCTCACAAGCCAAAAAGAGAGAAGAGCCGCATCAGCTGTTTCAGCCACCGAGCCAAGCCACGCACAGGTCCCAGTTTGTGATAGCCTATCCGCAGCACTTCCAACGCGCGTCACTTCACGGGAGTTCCTCAGCGCGCGCGTTTCTTCCACGCAGCCATCACCACGCGTCCCAGCTTTTCACCGCATGGGTCCCTAGTGTCAGCTTGCAGCCTGCGCGTCTTTTCCGTGCGTGACATCTGGCTTCCGTGGGTCCCACACCTGCGATGCCAGACTGCTTCTCTCTTCCGCGCGCGACATCTGTGCCCCAGCTGTCCCCCACTTTGCCCGAGCCAACACACTCCAACCAATCCGCATGCGACACGTGGCACGTTTTCTCCTCACTGCCAATCACGTTGCGACATGTCCAATGAGTGCTGAGTCTAAATTTCTCCTTCAAAATCAGAGCAAATTAGCCAGATTTCTTCCCCAAATCATATATATGATTTCTCCTAATTTATGTGTAATTTTATTTTGTTTCTTTTTCTTTTGTAATTTTCTATTTTTATTATTTGTTTCCTTATTTGACAGGCAACCTCTAGACACTATAAATAAGAGGGTTAGCCTAAGGTTTTTGGAAGCTTAGAATATTCAGTTTTCTGTCGTCTTACTGTCAGTCTCATATTTTCTCTCTAGAACTTGTGAGAATGTTTTGCAAGCTAGACTAGAGTTCTCTTCATGAAGTTAGAGATGAACTTTTCTTAGTGACCCAATTCAGGCTTTTGATTCCTTATGCTGTAAACTTCAACATCCAAATGAATTAAATCTCATCTACTTTTCTTTTAATTTTTAAAATATTGTGTGCCAATTTTTATATAAGTTTAGTCACGCTTTTCTTATGTAATTCTGTCATGCATTATTTTCTCATTCAAATTATTTTACAAATTATCTTTTACTACAATATTGTCAAATTGATAAATTGTCGATTTTAGATAACTTGTAATGATAACATTTTCAGAGTCAACATAGAGATTTAATTTATTCAATTATTCTATTTTGTGAATTAAAACTTGAATTGGTAAACGAAACATTATGAATTCTCGACACCTTACCGTTTTTACTACTGAATTTCTTCCACACAAATCTTCTCTCTTTTTTATTTGCAACAAAATCTCAAAAACTGTTCTTTTTTCTTTAATTTACTTGTTATTTATTTTTCGAACGCTCTTATTTTGCTAATCTTTCTTGTTATTTTGTTATCTCTCTGTAGATACGACCGTCCTTCTGTGCTACAATTGACCGCTTGTGAACATCACTTTTGGGCGTTAATCACCAATCCATCCCAAAAACGTATGCTGTCAGGAGGTGGTGCCAACAATAGTTTTATACTTTAACACTTTCCCTCACGTGTGGGCTAGATAATGGGCAATCGTGTGGGTAAATTAATTAGAAAGCCCAACACGTGAATATTTAAACCCGATATATATTAAAGACCCAACACATGATAGACAATTTAAATGGGGGTAAAGAGTGCAATTATGGGGGTTTGAACTCAGGACCTCCCGCTCTGATACCATATTAGTTTACCAATGCATCCTAAAAGCTTAAGTTGTTAGGAGGTGGGGCAAATAATAGTTTTATACTTTAACAGTTTCAAATCGGCAAGAACTGCAAGTCTACTCTCTGAGGAAAAATTCTCAAGGAAATAAACAACTCACAGGCACTACGGGTTGTCCTGAATCCGAACCTATGGTAGGTTCTAATCCTTCATCCTTAGGTAATCTGAAACTCTCCATGATATGCTAGATGATCTCATTGCTCTAAGAAAAGGTGTTAGGTCATGTACAAAACACCCAATTTCCAAATTTGTGTCATATGATAATCTATCACTTTTGTTTCGTGCTTTCACAACAACCTTTCTAGACTTGATGTTCCTAGGACGATTGAGGAAGCTCTAGCTGTCCCAGAATGGAAGTCTGCTGTGCTAGAAGAAATGCATGCCCTTGAGAAAAATGAGACTTGGAGTTTAGGGGAGCTACCACAAAACAAGAAAGTAGTTGGATGCAAGTGGGTGTTCACAATTAAAGTAAAACCAGATGGTTCAATAGAGCGGTACAAAGCCCGATTGGTGGCAAAAGGCTTCACACACACCTACAGGATGGACTACACGTTTGCTCCAGTTGCAAAGCTCAATACTGTTCGAGTTCTCTTGTCCTTAGCAGCAAATATGGATTAGCCTTTGGATCAACTTGATGTGAAGAATGCCTTCCTGAATGGAGAGCTAGAAGAAGAAGTATATATGAGCCTCCCACCGAGTTTCTATGAAGGTTAAGCGAGACAATACAGTTTGTAAATTGAAGAAATCTTTATACGGTCTCAAGCAGTCACCCAGGGCCTGGTTTGAAAGATTCTCTAAAGTAATTAAAGGTTATGGATACTTACAAGGGCAATCCGATCATACTCTCTTCATCAAACATTCAATAAACAAAAAGTTTACAATTTTGATTGTGTATGTGGATGTAACGCCCTCCGGAATTAAACTTATTTAATTATGATAATTGTGGTTTATTAGTGTGCCTAAATTTACTTTCTTAATTAATCATGAGCTTTTAAATTTATTTCAGTATTTGCAATTTCACCCCTATTTATTTTATTTATTCTTCCTTAATATTTTTCCTAATTTTCTTTTCCTTCTATTTCTCCTTTTCTTTTTTTTCCTTATTTCTTTTTCCTTTCCCTTCCTCATGTTACTCTCTCTCTCTCCCTCTCTTGATCTCCCGAGCTCTCTCTCCCTCACACCCTCTCTCTCTATCTCGAGCTCTTTCTCTCTCTCTCTCTCTCTCTCTCTCTCTCTCTCTCAAAGTTTCCTTTCTCAAGGGACGGATTTAAACCAAAAACGGAGGTTTCCAAGAGGTTTTCAACATCAAAGCTTGGATCGAGGTAAAACTCTTTGAAACCCACTTTAGATTTTCAGATTTAGCCTTGTGGAACTCGTTTTAGTCGAGTTTGGTGATTTTGGTTTAAATTTTGTTTTCAAATGGAATTCGAATGGGATTTGGTGACACCTTGATGAAAATTGGGGGTTTTTGATTCTTTGGACCCTATTTGTTGATTTGAAACTGGATCTACACATTTCCTTTGAGAATATGTACATTGACTTTGAACTATGGCACACTAATATGATACAATTGCATCTAATTAAACAAGAATGTTTGGTGAGAAAGATCAAACTCTAAATTGTTGATTTTGATGGGAAAGATAGTGGCACAATTGGAATTGGAGCCTCAAAGGCAAGCGTAGCTAGGGCTACGTGAAGACAGCCACAGGTTTGATATCCAACAGGTAAGATATTCTTGTCCATATCCTTGTTAGTCCTACTTTAAATGGTTTTAGCCAATGAAAATGTTTTAGAACAAAACATGTTTAAAGAAAATAATTTTGAAAGAAATAGCATGTGAATGCTATTAGGTTTTCCAATGATTTTGTAAATGAGATTTTACAGAGTATCATTTTTTAAAATGAAATATTTAAGGAATGATACAACACATGGTGGCCACAGAGATCGGGATGTAGGAATCGCATCCTTGGGGGCAGGTCCCGAAACCCGTACGGATCCACTTCTTGTTTAGTGGAATTATGGCTCTGCACTTTTCATAGACATACATTTTTACCGCTTCTTGTTTAGTGGTATGATGATCTGCACCCTTTCATTATACAGACATTTTCTACCGTGAGTATTTCCTTTTCTAAAAATGGATGATCGGTTCCGGGTGTATATTTTCGGACCGTGAGTACCTTTATTTTAAATGCTTTATAAAATTATATCCTACTGGACCTTTCACTCACATTTTTCTATTTTCAAATGTATTAAACCCCTCCAGGAGACGCGAGGAGTAGTGCGGAGTAGGTAGCTATTACCGGCAACGTAGACTTGTTTCAGGAAAACAAAGAGTTGTATTTCCTCTAATCCCTTATCTCAAGGCATGTATGAAAGATTATGGATTGTAAACTTAAATATTACTAGACTATGGTTGATGTCACATTTACTCTTGTTTATATTCATGTATGCTAAACACCTGTGGGAATTCCTGACTTGATACCAGGGACGTGATTTTTTAAACTGGTTTGGTTAGAAATTCCCCCACCGTTCTTGAAATTAAATACCTCTTGAATGAAAGGAGGGCTCGTTTGGAAATACCTGGATGTTTTGAATTTTAAAAAAAAATTATAATGTTTGCAACATTATATGCTAATCATTCTCTTAAACAGGTTTAAGTTTCTAAACAAGCCTCTACGTCACTAACCCCGGTTTGGGGGCGTGACAAGACTTGGTATCAGAGCCCTTGGTTTAGAACCTTAGGGTTTGGAATTATGCATACATGAATGACATCAGGAAACCACTAAAACAGTCTAGCTTTCTTTTCAGATAAAAGAATGCCGCCGCGCCGTAGAAACCCTAACCCACCGGCGATGCCGAATGAGCAATTCATGGAAGCCATGTACGCCGTTTTCCAGGGGATGGCTACTAGAGCCCAAAATGAACGTCCCGCGGAGGACAGAAAATAAAACTACTTCCGTGAGTATAGGCGTAGTTCAATTCCTGCATTCACTAGCGCGGGTAGACCCGAGGAAGCTGAGTATTGGTTCAAATCGGTGTCTAAGCATCTAAGTACCATGGGAGTACCAGATGAGTATTGGGTGGAGTTCGCAGCTTTTAAGTTTGAAGGTCCTACAGGTGCGTGGTGGAAGCATATCCGGTGAATGCAAGATGTAGAGGGGATGACTTAGGAACAATTCAAAGCGCTCTTTAATGAGCAATTCTTTCCCCAAAATTATCGAGATAAAAGGCCATGGAATTCATGGGCCTACAGCAAGGGGAAATGACAGTGAGGGAATACAAAGCTAGGTTCAATGAACTGTCCCGTTTTGCTCCCTCCTTGATTGAATCGAGCGCATGAAGTGCCTAAAGTTCGAGAAAGGTCTTAAAGGTGTGATCCGAAAATCAGTGGTAGCTTTAAGGCATCGAGTCTACAGTGACCTAGTTGCAGCAGCCATCTCTGTTGAACAAGAGCACATCGCCTTCCTCCAGGATCGAGCAGTTTCAGGAAAAACTTCAGGAGGACCTCAAAGGAATAACAGGAAAAGCCGCGATCAAGGGCAAGGTAGTGGGGGAGTGCCTAGTGGTAGCAGTGGCTCTTCGGGAAGTGGGAAGAGTGGACCTTATAACTTCAAGTGCCACCATTGTAGGGAGCTAGGGCATATCAAGAGGAACTGTCCTATCAGGGGCCAACTAGTGAACCAACAGACCCAGCAATTACCGCAGAGTCAAAGGGGTATTGCTCCTAGTCAAGACAGCCTTCCACAGTTCACGCCTTTCTATCAGCCCCAGTTGCCTATCCAGATGCCAATTTCTCCTGCACCAATCTTCCGTCCGACGAACTACTCTTATTTCCAGCCACAGGCTTCTGTATCGGTACAGTCTACCCCGCCGCAACAACAGTACAGACTTGGAAACCAGAGACCTAACAACAATGAGAGAGGAAAAGGGAAAGCACCGGGGCAGATACATACCATGGCCGGGGGAAGTTCTGGAGCTCATGCCGGAAACTCAGTCGTCGAGGGTATGGTACCTATCTCACATTCTTTTGCACGAGTTTTGTTCGACACTGGTGCTACGCACTCTTTTGTTTCCGCTTCTTTTGTGAAAATTTTAGGTTTGAAACCCGATGACTTAGAGACTTCAATGTTTATAAGTTCTCCATTGGGACGTGTGGAGGTGACTAGTGTATGTAGGTCATGTGTGATCACGATTGGAAGTGAGAAATTAAGGACAGATTTGATAATCCTTCCCATGAATCAGTTTGATGTAGTACTTGGAATGAATTGGTTGTCAAGATATGGGGCGATTGTTGATTGCCACCATATGAGAGTTACCTTGACTACCAGTTCTGGCACGACAGTAACATATCAGGGAGGTGCTAACCTAGTTACAGAAGAACGACTACTGAGGCATAGTGTCGGAGGATGGCGAAATTTAGTTTGTTTCTCATTCCTTTCGGCATTAGAGGGTGAATCCGGTATCACCGGGGAGAATGTTGAGGTCCCCGTGGTCGATGAATATGCGGATATATTCCCTGATGAGTTGCTTGGTTTACCGCCTAACCGGGAGATCGAGTTTTGCATCGACTTACTTTCGGAAACAGCTCCGATTTCTATTGCTCCGTATCGAATGGCGCCTGTGGAGATGAAAGAGCTAAGGAAACAGCTCGGAGAGTTGGCAAAAAAGAGATTCATTAGAAACAGCACTTCCCCGTGGGGTGCACCTGTCTTGTTTGTGAAAAAGCATGACGGATCCCTTCGGTTGTGCATAGACTACCGACAATTGAATAGGGTTATCGTGAAGAACAAGTACCCATTGCCGATGATCGATGAGTTGTTCGATCAACTAGGAGGATCACGGTATTACTCAAAAATTGACTTGAGATCCGGGTATCATCAGTTGAAGATTAAGGAAGATGATATTCTAAAAACAGCTTTCAGGACTCGCTATGGGCATTATGAGTTCTTAGTAATGCCTTTTGGATTGACAAATGCTCTCGCCGCTTTTATGGATTTGATGAATCGAGTCTTCCGCCCATATTTAGACCGGTTTGTGATAGTTTTCATTGATGACATCCTGGTTTATTCAAAGACTTGGGAAGAGCACGAGCAACATTTGAGGATCGTTCTCCAGACTCTTCGAGAACACCAGCTTTATGCAAAGAATGAGAAATGTGATTTCTAGTTGACAGAAGTCAAGTTCCTTGGACATGTTATATCTGGACAAGGAATTTCAGTGGATCCCTCAAAGATTGAAACGATGCTACAATGGGAACGACCGAAGAACGTATCTGAAATTCGAAGCTTCCTAGGACTTGCAGGGTATTATCGACGATTTGTAAAGGATTTCTTGAGTATTGCTGCCCCAATGACTCGGTTGACTAAAAAGGAAGTCAGGTTTGAATGGGATGCCGATTGTGAACATGCATTCCAAGAACTGAGGACTAGGCTAACCAGTACACCGATTCTGACGATTCCTAATAGCGATGAGTCGTACGAGGTGTATTCTGATGCATCGAGATGAGGACTCGGGTGCGTTCTGATGCAAAATGGACATGTTGTGGCCTATGAATCTCGTCAACTGAAGCCACATGAACAGAACTACCCCACGCATGATCTAGAGTTAGCAGCAGTGGTTTTTGCTCTAAAGATATGGAGATGCTACCTCTATGGAGTAAAATTTCAGATCTTCTCTGATCATAAGAGTTTGAAATATCTGTTCACTCAAAAGGACTTAAATCTGAGACAAAGAAGGTGGATGGAATACATGGAGGATTATGACTTCACCTTGCAGTATCATCCTGGAAAAGCCAACGTGGTAGCAGACGCTCTCAGCAGAAAGACTCCAGGAATTCTAGCATCTTTGGCATTGGAAGATTGGAAACGGAGTGCAATTGTAGGCGACTATGATCTTCAGTATTATGAGGATTCTAACCAAGCTATGGTGTACAACTTGGTTTCAACGCCAATTCTAATACAGCAAGTCGAGCAGAACCAATGGCAGGTTCAAGGAGTTTGGACTCGAGTTCAGAATGGAGAAAAACTGGACGAATGGAATATTTGGGAAGATGGAACGCTCTACTTCAGGAATCGCCTTGCCGTTCCTCAAGTTGATGAGATAAATAAGACGATCCTTCACGAGGCTCACAAATCGAGGTTTACTATTCACCCTGGGAGTACCAAGATATATCAAGACCTCAAAAGACAGTATTGGTGGAGGGGTATGAAGAAGGATGTTCACCAATACGTGTCAGAATGTGCGACTTGTCTTCGAGTTAAGGTTGAACATCATAAACCTGCTGGAGAATTGCAGCCTCTTCCTGTTCCTGGATGGAAGTAGGAACACATTATGATGAGTTTTCTAATGGGATTACCGAGGACTGAACATCGGCATGATGCCATATGGGTCGTTGTGGATAGGTTAACGAAGTTCGCGCACTTCATTCCCTTTCGTGCGACTTATTCCAGGAAAGTTCTAGCAGAGTTGTATCTGGAGCACGTTGTCAGACTTCACGGAGTTCCGTTGTCTATCACATCAGATCGTGACACTCGTTTCAACGCTAGATATTGGAGAAGTTTCCAAGAAGCCATGGGAACCGAACTGAATTTCAGCACCGCATTTCAACCTCAGACCGACGGACAATCTGAGAGAGTTATCCAGATTTTGGAGGACATGCTTCGCGCTTGCATTCTAGATTTTGGTGGAAACTGGAAGAAGTATCTCCATTTAGCTGAGTTTGCCTACAACAACAGTTATCAGAGTAGCATTGGGATGGCACCATTCGAGGCGTTGTATGGTAGACCTTGCAGATTGCCAGTTTGTTGGCTTGAGTCAGAAGATCGACTGACCCTTGGACCGGATGTTATCCAGGAGAATAATGAAAAGATAGCCGTGATCCGGGAACGACTGTTAGCGGCTCAAAGTCGTCAGAAGAGTTATATTGACAGGAGGCGTAGACCCTTAGAGTTCTCAAAGGGAGATTTTGTCTTGTTAAGAGTCTCACCGCGCAAAGGAGTTACTCGTTTTAGTGTGAAAGGAAAACTCGCACCGAGGTACATCGGGCCATTTCAGATCACACAACGAGTCAGTGTCGTTGCTTACCGCCTCGATCTTCCTCCAGAATTATCTCACGTGCACAATGTGTTCCATGTTTCAATGCTTCAAAAGTGTCAATCCGATCCAGAAGCCATTGTGCAATGGTATGACGTGCCGATCCAATATGACGCGACTTACGAGGAAGCACCCATACAGATTCTTGACCAGAAGATGAAAAGCCTACGTCAACGTGAGATACCGTTAGTGAAGGTGTTGTGGCAACACCATGGCGTTGAGGAAGCAACGTGGGAATTGGAAACGACGATGCAGGAACGATATCCGTATATGTTCATATCGTGAGGTAAATTTCAATTTCAATGACGAAATTTCCTAAGGGGGGTAGAATGTAACGCCCTCCGGAATTAAACTTGTTTAATTATGATAATTGTGGTTTATTAGTATGCCTAAATTTACTTTCTTAATTAATCACGAGCTTTTAAATTTATTTCAGTATTTGCAATTTCACCCCTATTTATTTTATTTATTCTTCCTTAATATTTTTCCTAATTTTCTTTTCCTTCTATTTCTCCTTTTCTTTTTTTTCCTTATTTCTTTTTCCTTTCCCTTCCTCACGTTACTCTCTCTCTCCCTCTCTTGATCTCCCGAGCTCTCTCTCCCTCACACTCTCTCTCTATCTCGAGCTCTCTCTCTCTCTCTCTCTCTCTCTCTCTCTCTCTCGTTCATCTCTCCCTCTCTCTCTCAAAGTTTCCTTTCTCAAGGGACGGATTTAAACCAAAAACGGAGGTTTCCAAGAGGTTTTCAACATCAAAGCTTGGATCGAGGTAAAACTCTTTGAAACTCACTTTAGATTTTTAGATTTAGCCTTGTGGAACTCGTTTTAGTCGAGTTTGGTGATTTTTTTGGTTTAAATTTTGTTTTCAAATGGAATCCGAATGGGATTTGGTGAAACCTTAATGAAAATTGGGGGTTTTTGATTCTTTGGACCCCATTTGTTGATTTAAAACTAGATCTACACATTTCCTTTGAGAATATATCGAAATCAGACCCAAAATTGCAGGTTTTGGCTTTGTTCCTCGTGAATCGGCCATTGTTGGCCCTAGAGTTTTTCCCCACCGGTTGACCGGTCCGGTCGACCGGTCACCCTTCCATAGGTCGACCGATCCGGTCGACCGGTCACCTCTCCACCGGCTGACCGGTGGAGTTACACGCCTCTGTCACCGGTCGACCGGTTCCCACTGAAACTGACCCTAAACAGTCCTAAAAACCCTGTTTTGACCCTGAAACTCGATGTGGGATTGACCTAACCTCATTTGAGAACTCAAAATGAGTGGATTAGCCACATGAATCCTTGTTTTCCATCCGATTCTCCGGAATAAATTTCCATTGTCAAAGAATCATGATTTGAATTAAGAATTGTTTATGAACATTGATTTTGAACTATGGCACACTAATATGATAAAATTGCATCTAATTAAACGAGAATGTTTGGTGAGAAAGATCAAACTCTAAATTGTTCATTTTGATGGGAAAGATAGTGGCACAATTGAAATTTGAGCCTCAAAGGCAAGCGTAGCTAGGGCTACGTGAAGACAGCCACAGGCTTGATATCCAACAGGTAGGATATTCTTGTCCATATCCTTGTTAGCCCTACTTTAAATGGTTTTAGCCAATGAAAATGTTTTAGAACAAAACTTGTTTAAAGAAAATGATTTTGAAAGAAATAGCATGTGAATGCTATTAGGTTTTCCAATGATTTTGGAAATGAGATTTTAAAGAGTATCATTTCTTAAAATGAAATATTTAAGGAATGATACAACGCATGGTGGCCACAGAGATCGGGATGTGGGAATCGCATCCTTAGGGGCAGGGCCCGAAACCCGTACGGATCCACTTCTTGTTTAGTGGAATTATGGCCCTGCACTTTTCATAGACAGACATTTTTACCGCTTCTTGTTTAGTGGTATGATGAACTGCACACTTTCATTATACAGACATTTTCTACCGTGAGTATTTCCTTTTCTAAAAATGGATGATCGGTTCCGGGTGTATATCTTCGGACCGTGAGTACTTTTATTTTAAATGCTTTATAAAATTATATCCTACTGGGTCTTTCGCTCACCTTTTTCTATTTTCAAATGTATTAAACCCCTCCAGGAGACGCGAGGAGTAGTGCGGAGTAGGTAGCTATTACCGGCGACGTGGACTTGTTTCAGGAAAGCGAAGAGTTGTATTTCCTCTAATCCCTTATCTCAAGGCATGTATGAAAGATTATGGATTGAAAACTTAAATATTACTAGACTGTGGTTGATGTCACATTTACTCTTGTTTATATTCATGTATGCTAAACACCTGTGAGAATTCCTGACATGATACCAGAGACGTGGTTTTAAACTGGTTTGGTTGGAAATTCCACCATCGTTCTTGAAATTAAATTTCTCTTGAATGCAGGGGCTTGTTTGGAAATACCTGGATGTTTTGAATTTAAAAAAAAATTATAATGTTTGCAACATTATATGCTAATCATTCTCTTAAACAGGTTTAAGTTTCTAAATAAGCCTCCATGTCACTAACCCCGGTTTGGGAGCGTGACAGTGGATGACATAATACTGACTGGAGATGACTTTCAAGAGATGGAAGAAATTAAGAAGATTATGGCAAGGGAATTTAGATCAAGGACCTGGGATTCATGAAATATTTCCTAGGAATGGAGGTTGCAAGGAGTAAAAAGGGAATCTCCATATCACAAAGGAAGTATTAGAAGAGATAAGAATGCTCGAGAGATACAAGGCTCGATTAGTTGCTAACGGGTTTACACAAACCTATGCATTGATTATTCAGAAACTTTTTCACCAGTTACTATGTTGAATACTATAAGAGTGCTACTTTCTATAAAAAATCACAGAGGAAAGAACAAGAGAATTACTCTCTGATTCATCTTATTCATTCTAGAAAAATAAAACACATTTAAATAGAAAAGAAGAGCATACACGGCTAACCTTAGGATCCCTTATAATCAGGAATTTTATTCTATTACTTGATTCTTTCCTAATTCATTCAAAAATCCTAACCTAACATTCCTAATTTACCGACACTCCCCCTCAAGTTGGTGCAAAGATATCCCATGCCCAACTTGCTCACTTGAAATTTTAATGGCTGTCTCACCAGACCCATAGTCAAAACGTCTGCAACTTGCCGTGTGGTGGGTACAAATGGAGTACAAATTATTCCTTCTTCAAGCTTTTCTTTTATAAAGTGTCTATCAATCTCAACATGTTTCATCCTGTCATGTAGAACTAGATTATGAGCAATATTGATAGCCGCTTTGTTGTCACAATACAACTACATAGGAAAACTTATTGGTCTCTTAAGCTTTTCCAAAACTTTTTTTAGCTAAAGAACCTCACATACTCCTTGAGCCATTGATCTGAATTATGCCTCAGCACTACTTCTAGCGACTACACTTTGCTTCTTGCTTCTCCAAGTGACTAACTTGCCCCATAGATTTGTACAGTAGCCTGATGTTGACCTTCTGTCAGTGACCAAACCTGCCCAATCCGCATTTGTATACACCTCAATTCCTCTCTTCTCATTTTTCTTGAAGAATAGTCCTTTTCCGGGTGTGCTTTTCAGATAACGAAGAATTCGATACACAGCTTCCAAATGTTCTTCATGTGGGGAATGCATAAACTGACTTACCATGCTCACAGCGAAAGCGATGTCAGGACATGTATGTGACAAGTAGATTAGTCTTCCAACCAATCTTTGGTATCTCCCTGTGTCTACTGGAACACCATCTTTTACATCTCCAAGTTTAGCATTAGCTTCTATTGGAGTATCTGAAGGTTTGCAACCACTCATTCCAGTTTCTTTCAAGAGATCTAGAATATACTTCCGCTGTGACACCACAATGCCCCTTTCTGATCTTGCCACTTCCATTCCAAGGAAGTATTTTAGTTGGCCTAGATCTTTAATCTCAAATTCCTTAGCTAGGCTCTGCTTCAGTCTGATCATCTCTTCTAAATCATATATAGCCAGAATTATATCAGCCACATAGACAATCAAGATAAACACCTTGTCTTTGATAGATTTCTTTGTAAAAAGAGTGTGAGCTGATTGTCCCTATGTATATCCTTAGTTCTTAACAAACTTTGTAAATCTCTCAAACCAAGCTCTGGGAGACTGTTTAAGACCATATAGAGACCTCTTTAGTTTGCACACCTTGGTTCCAAACTTCTCAGTAAAGCCCGGTGGAGGTTCCATATAGACTTCTTCCTCTAAGTCTTCATTCAAAAAAGCATTCTTCACATCCAGTTGGTTCACAGGCCAATCGAGATTAACAGCAACAGACAAGAGTACCCAAACTGTATTTAGCTTTGCCACTGGAGAAAAAATCTCTGAGTAGTCCACTCCATATGTCTAAGTGAAGCCTTTAGCCACAAGGCGAGCCTTGTATCTTTTCAAAGATCCATCTGAGTTGTACTTCACGGTAAATACCCATTTACAGCCAACAACTGTCTTCCCATCTGGCAGATCCACTTTCTCCCAAGTAGCATTCTTCTCTAGAGCTCTCATCTCCTTAAGGAACGCTTCTTTCCACTCAGGAACATTTAGAGCCTCCTGGACACTATTAGGAATAACCACACTTGACACTTGTGAAATAAAGGCACTATGAGGGGGAAATACTTTTGTAAGACACAAAATTTGACAACGGATGTTTTGTACTCACCTAACACTTTTCCTATGGGAAGATCAAGATGACTAGAATGGTTTGACTTAGAATTACCTGGAGGATTATTCTCAGGAACTATTGAAGAGTCATCATGAATGTCATGATCTAACCTCTGATTAGACTCTTGGTGGTGTTGTAGGATAGTGCCTCTTCTTTTCTGTGCTTAGTACTCCTTTTAATTAACAAGACCTTTAAACCGTTTCGCACACATTTCTGTTGTTTCAGTATTTTAATTTTGAGATGGCATTACCATAAGTTGTTCATTGGTAGATTCAATATTTTCAACATTTAATTCATTTGTTTCCACTGGCTTTGTATTTTCCATACCATTCTCTTTGGGTAATTGTTTGTGGGAAACATCATCTTGAGTAAACTAAAACATTGAACTATTTAGAAAATCATCTTCACTAGTGTTCTCCCCCTGAAGATGGGAATTGCTGTAGTAGGACTGTCCTTCAAAAAATGTGACATCCATAAAAACAAACATTTTTTTGGAAACCGGATCAAAACATCCTCTCTGATTTGTAGGATAGCCTACAAAAATACACTTATGTGCTTTTGGATCAAGCTTAGAATGTCTAGGATCATGATTATGAACAAAAGCCACACTTCCAAAAAATTTTAAGGGAATATATGTTGTTAGTTGAGTGGTGGGAAAACATTTAGTGAAAACCTTAATTGGTGTTTTAAAGTTTAAAATTCTTATAGGCAGCCTATTAATCAAATAAGTGGTTGTTAAAACTGCTTCTCCCCAAAGGTGCTTAGGAACCTTAGTTTTCAAACTTATAACTCTTAACAACTTCAAGGAGATGCCTATTTTTTCCTTTCAGCCACCCCATTCTGTTGAGGTGTATTGTTACAAGAACTTTGGTGTACAATCCCTTTTCTGGTAAAAAAAATTCCCTAACACATTGTTAAAAAATTCTTTTCCATTATTACTTCGGAAAATTTTAATCTGAGTCTGAAATTGTGTTTGAACCATATTATAAAAATTTTTAAACATGGTTTCAGCATCGGATTTTTCTTTTAAAAGGAAGACCCAAGTGACTCTAGTATGATCATCAATGAAAGTAACAAATCAGTGTTTTTTAGAAAAGGTTGGCACTCTAGAAGGACCCCAAATATCACTATGAATCATGGTAAATGGTTTTGATTTTTTATATGGTTGAGATGGAAAAACAACACGATGATGTTTTGCTAATTCACAAGATTCACATCAAAAAATAGAAGGACTTTTATTCATGAATAACTTGGGTAACAAATGCTTTAAATATTGAAAATTTGGATGTCTTAATCGATAATGCCATAACATAATCTTACTGTCACTAGAAACAGAAATATAATTGAAACATGTCTGCTGATCTTGTCTTCCAAAAGTAGATTCATTATTGAAGAGGTAGAGACCACTATCCAGTTTAGCACCCCCAATCATCTTCTCCGAGGTTAAATCCTAAAATTCACAACGAGAAGACCAAAAATTAACTTGACAGTTATGATCAAGAGTTAATTTACTGATAGACAATAGGTTATATGACAAATGGGGAACATGAAGAACGTTTTTTAGAATTAGAGAAGGGGAAATGGTAAATGTTCCTTTCCCAACAACAGTAGCAAATGAGTCATCTGCAATTTTAACTCTTTGATTCCATGCACAAGGTGTATATGAAGAAAAGAATTGTGAAGTACCGGTCATATGATCAGTAGCACCTGAATCTAATATCCAGGAGCCATTAGACTTGGTACACGCAATGGCTACAGTGAAAGAGTTACCTGATTGTGCTAGAGAATAAGATGAGTTAGAATTTCCTAAAGATTGGGACTGAAACATTTTATGTAGGTGCTCTATCTATTCCTTTGTAAAAGGAAGGGGCGCTTATGGAGATTCCTGCTCTGGATCCGTGCGGTTTGCTTGGAATGCGTGGACATCTCCCCCTGACTTGGTGTCACTGCCGGGTCTTTTCTTCTAGCTTGCTGGTTTCCCGTGTAGTTTTCAACAATTCTTCCAGCTTGCTGCTTACCTCCACGCCTGTCTCCTTCTAAATCTGTGCCTCGAACCACAAGGGTAGATCCCTCACCATCTATTTTTGGTTCGTCGATGTTCTTCAACATCATTTGCCGCCGTGTTTCTTCTCTACGCACTTCTGCAAACACTTCTTTTATCGCTGGCAAGGGTCTTTTCCCTAATATACGTCCTCGAACCTCATCGAGATCTTTATTCAAACCAGCCAAGAACATAAATACCCGGCCTCTCTCAATCTTTTTTTTGTACCGAGGACTGTCATTCGAATTTTCCCATTGTTCATCTTCAAACATATCCAATTCCTGCCAAACTGTCATCATATCATTATAGTAGGCTGTTACCTCACGGTCACCCTACTGCATCTTCAACATTCGAGTGTTTAATTCGAACAATTGTGAGTGGTTGTTCAAATCAGAATAAGTTTTCCGGACTGCCTCCCAGACATCATGGGCCATCGGCAAGAACATGAAGGGCTTTCCAACAACAGGGTCCATCGAGTTGATTAGCCAGGCAATCACCATGGAATTTTCTGAACGCCACTGCCTATGTTTTGGATCATTGGTGGCTGGCGGTTTTACTTCACCATTCAAGTGCCCGAGTATCCCTTTGTTGTCGATCACCAGATGTACAGATTGATACCACTCAAGGTAATTCTTTCCATTCAATTTGTGAATGGTGATTTGAAGGGAATGCTCAGAGAAAGAAACGGCCGGAATTGGTTGTGAAACTGCCTCTGATGAAGTCATACCACTGCTAGCATCTGAAGTGTCTGAACCAGAGCCAACCATGGCGGCTTCAAACCCCCGTAATTGCACTCTTTATCCCCATTTAGAATAATCATAATGTGTTGGGTCTTTAATATATCTCAGGCTTAAATATTTACGTGTTGGGCTTTCAAATTAATTTACCCACACGATTGCCCATTGTCCAACCCACACATGAGGGTGAGTGTTAAAGTATAAAACTATTGTTAGCCCACCTGCTAACAGCTTAAGCTTTTGGAATGGATTGGTAAACTAACACTTTCTATTGCAGTTAACCTGGATTGGTCTCTTCATCAATTGGACGTCAAGAATGCCTTCCTAAATGGAGATCTAGAAGAGGAAATGTACATGGAAGCTCCCTCGGGATTTATTGAAAGCTTTGGGAATAAAATGTTGCAGGTTGAGGAAGTCTTTATATGGACTTAAACAATCCCCGATGGCCTGATTCGATAGATTTGCAAGATTTGTAAATACTCAAAGTTTCTTACAAGGACAAGCTAATCATATTGTGTTTATGAAGACTTCTGCTGAAGGTAGAATTGCAGTTTTAAATGTCTATGTAGACGACATTATCCTCACTGGTGATGATCTTGAGGAAATTGGTAAAGTGAAGAAGAGCCTTGCTACCGAGTTTGAGATCAAGGATATAGGACCACTTGGATACTTCCTTAGAATGGAAATTGCTAGGTCTAAGAAAGGTATAGTAGTTTCTCAACAGAAGTATATCATAGAACTGTTGGAAGAAACGGGAATGAGTGGTTGTAAACCATCAGACACTCCTATGGAGTTTAACTCGAAACTAGGGGAGGTTAAGGAAGGAGTTCCTGTAGACAGAGGTCGATTTCAACGCTTAGTGGGAAAGTTAATCTATTTATTTCATACTCGACCGGACATTTCTTTTGATGTTAGTATGGTGAGTCAGTTTATGCACTCTCCCTATGACGAACACTTGGAAGCAGTTTACAGAATTCTAATATATTTAAAGGGGACTCTGGGGAAAGGATTATTTTTTTAAGAAAAGTGATCAATGAAGGATGATAGGGCAGGGTCAGTGACTGACAGGAGATCTACCTCTGGTTATTGTACTTTTCTATGGGGAAATTTGGTAACCTAGAGAAGCAAGAAACAAAGTGTGGTGGCTAGGAGTAGTGCAAAAGCTGAATATAGGGCAATGGCTCAACAGGATATATATCTTTAAAAGTCACAATTCCTAAAAACCTAAACAGTTTAAAACCAATTTCCAAAACAATAATTTAAGATAAATAAACTAAAATATATATATATATATATAACAATGTAGAAGTAATAAACGTGCAGAATTAAAATGAGTAAATAATGCCAACAATGCAATCTGTCCCTACTATATCTTACAATAGCGTGTAATATTCATGGGCCATCGCCAGCAAATACCGCGGCAATTCCCCTGATCGGGAAGGTGCACTCTTCGTACCGTGTGTGCAATCTAGTATATCCAGATATAATCTTCAAAATACCTTAGAATCATTTCCAAAACTAGGGAAAATACAACAATAATCAAAATATCCATAAATGGTATACTCAACTCTTAGAACTCGTTTCCAAAGCCACAATAACTTTCAAAAATACCAATTTTGCAAAATCATGATTTTTCTCAAATTATTTACAAAATTATTTGCTTAAAATAATACTTTAGCCAAAAATTATTAAAAACAAACTGTAAATCTATCGAGTCCTCCTTAAAGCTCCCATGCCCACTCATTGTTTCTGTTTAATCCATCTCGCAAACTTTTCAAAAATAACAGACTACCGTTCAACTTCCTGTTCAAAATAGTTTTATTATAACCCGTCATGTAATCTAAGAGTTATTACTGTACCATAAACTAATTTTAGAAATTTTCAAAAGAAGAAACAAGTTGTATAACACAACTTTTAAACACTTCTAAAATTCATTAAATGATCAATAACAAATTGATGAAAACTCTCAGCATAATCACTGAAAATAGAAAACAAAATTCAGATTCTTAAACTCCTGATCAATTTCTAAACATCAAAACCATGTCTATTTATATATAATTTTGTTAATACTCTCTCTAACGATAAGTAATTCAAGAAATTAAAAACCCAAGTAAACTTGGAATACAAATTTACATAAGAAACCTTGAACTTAAGAAAATTATACATAAAACTACAACAAAAATTAGAAAGATAACTCACTTTTGAGTTCAAATCCAAAAATTACAAGTTGCTTTTCATAGATAGAATTCCATGAGATCCAGAATAACAAGATTGAAAGAAAATACAAAGGTTGCAGATCAAAGATTGTATCTCAGATTCGATCTTTTAGGTTAAATATCAACAAAATCATCAAGTTTTCCTCATTCTCATAAGAATTCTAGTGGAAAATTTGTCTATAGATGAGCTTCTTTAAATTCAAGGGTTTATTTCCCCCTCTGAAACTTCTAAGAAAGTGGTTCGAACTCTCATGCAGAATACTGAGAAAAATAGGAAAAGAAAACGTCAATGGAAATTTTGAGAAACGAGGAATTTTGATAACTTAAGCTTTTATACTACATCAAGTGTTAAACTTGGTCAAGCGGTGGCCTTGAATGAAGAGTTTCGGGATAGTCCTCAACAAGGGTACCACGTGACTGAGCAGAGAAATGACAAGGGGGCTGATTTACAAGTGTTTATTCAAAAAAAAAAAAAAAAAAGGTAAACCGTAATTTCAATAAATCTTGATTCAAAAATAAAGAAATTCTCAAAATTTTAAAGTGTGATCAAAATAACATGGAATTCATATTTAATACACCAAAATACTAAACATAATTACCAAAAATTAAATAATTGGCACACTAACAAACTTTAGTTAACACACTGGTTACTTATTTATGTCTAATTAAACTTACCTAAATTTCGCGAAGTTACAAGTTAATTTCAGAAAAATAATCTATACATACACAAGCTAAGATTCCCAATGTCAGTCCTTTTTTTTTCTCATTCTACAAAATCACACTAACAACATTATGCTAATATTTTTATCAATGCCAACCATGGTTATGATTGATGCCATCAAACCACATGTGTTGACTTTTTTGCTAATTTGCTCTCACAATTTCTCAAAAGGAATTTGATAAAAGGTGCAATATTTTCGAGAAAGAGCATAAAAATTAACAAGCGAAACAATCTCAATAACTAATTACTCCAAAACTAAAACAATTGAAAATAAAAATTCCACAACACACAGAGAGTTTGAAATCCTAAAAGTAACAAAATCATACACCAAAAGACCATCAGAAACAATATTGCTCCAAAACCCTAACGACAAAGCATCCAACATGCGAAAACCAAGCCAAACTTGATCAAAAAGGAAAAGAAAGGACGGGGTGGAAGTAATAACCTTCACGAGAATCCAAGGGTTGGGAGTGCTTGATACTGACGGAAGAAGAAGAAGCGCCGTCGAAGGTAACACGGGAATGAAGAACCGAGCGATCATCGCCGTTAGGCGCCAATTGAAGCTGCGGCGGCGCCGGCAGTTGATTCTGGTACTGGCCGTGGTGGAGCGGCGCGGATCGCCCTGCAGCGAGAGCGTTGTTGTTTGCTTGCTGTTTGGATCACGAGACGATACCGGAGGAACAACGAAGGAAACCATGAATTTGAAGCAAATAGAAAAAGCAAGGAAAATGTTTGTTGCTCGAGAAAATTCTCACTCGTTTTTTCTCTTCTGTTCTCCTTCGGCGATTTTGAGAATCCTTTCTTCACGTCACCTTGTCTTCTTCTCACTCTTCCCTCTCTTCTCTCTCTCTCTCCTCCCTCTGCTCACTATTGTTTACAGAAAGTGACTTTTTAGACCGTTAAAAATTGGGGCTTGTTTCTCAAATCCTAATCTAGTGAAAACCGAACTATTTTAACGACTATCGCAAATTCTCCACGTGGATGTCCTGGAGATCGTCAGGATCTTTTGTTAAGAGAAGAGAGGGAAGTAATATTTAAAAGGGAGACTAGAAATTATAGTATAGTTGTTTAAGAGTTTCTCTTATAGTTCGTTTATAAGTAATTTCATTTTTTTGGCAGTTAAATTTAATTAAAATCACATTAAGTTATAAAGTATATGAAATAAATAAATTTTGATATAGATTTAACGATTAAAAAATAAAAAATTATCTGTAATTAATTTTTACAGAAACTATTAGAAAAAATTCCTAATTGTTTTAAATAACATATTTAAAAGGAAGACTAAAAAATTATCATATATTGTTTGAAAGTTTCTCCAATAGTTCATCCTATAAGTAATTTTATTTTTTTAACTTTTAAATTTAATTAAAATTAAATTAAATTAAAAAAGTACGTGGAATAGACATATTATGATATAGATCTAATAACTGAAAAATAAAAAATTATCCATAATCAATTTTTACAGAAATTATTAGAGAAAGTCCGTAATTATTTTAAATTAGAAAATAATAGTATATCTTAAATCTAAACTTCATCATTCTTAAAAAAAATCTAAACTTCACAAATTCTAGAAATACCCCCAACCTTCACCCCAAAATCTGCGACATAGCCAGCAACCGTTCTCTTCTCCAACGACGGCAACAAGCAGCTATTCACCAATATTGGCTCTACTATTCACCCATGGTCGTCAAAAACCCACCCTTTTTGGTGCTTGACTCTTTTTTTTTTTTCCTTTTCATCATATAAATATATTTTCATCCTCTTTCTTATTACATATTAATGCAATTGTGTGGGTGAGTTTTCTGATGTTAAATACACAATTAGCATTAGTATTTATCTTAAAAGAGAAATTAAAAAATTATAGTATAATTGTTTAGGTGTCCGACAATTTTAATTTTTTACTATTAAATTTAATTAGAATTATATTAAATTGGAAAAATATGCCTAACAAAAATAATAGGTAATAAATTTTTAAAGGTCTAACACAGAAAATCCCTAATTGTTTTAGATCGGAAAATGATAGCATATCTTAAATCTAAATTTCGTTCTTAAAAAAATCTAAACTTCAGAAATTCTAGAAATATCCGCCAACCTTCACCCGAAATCTGCAACATTGCCAACCGTTTTCTTCTCCAATGATGGCGACATGTATATCACTATATTTTATTATAAAAGCGTGAAAATTGGCTTCACACGCACAGCTTTGCCTTTTTTTTCTTTCTATTTTCTCTTTTTCCTTTTTCTTTTCTTCCCCAAACTTTTAAATTTTTCGTACTTACTCTTCTTTTTAACTCTTTTCTTGCATTTATCTCAATTAATTTTTTTTCTAAATGTTATCTTACTTAGAGGTTTCTTTGTAGTAGTGTTCTAGAATATCACTATAATATAAAAGAGTAGAAATTCTCTTCCCTCATCGTTATTTACGCAAGGTGCTTCGTCTTTTTTTTTTACTTTTTTTTCTTTTTTTTTAAATAATACAATTTGTAAGCTTTGTTTTCCATACTCATTTTCGTGATTCTTCTCCTTCTTTTTCTTTCTTTTAATTGTTTTATATCTTTTTTTATATCCCGTTAACTCTTAAATCCTAAATCCTAAATCTTAAAACCTAAAGTTTAATTCTTAATCCTAAATTCTAACCCTAAATATATAAAAGAGTACATATGTAACTTGTTCATATTTAGTAGCTCAAAATAGAGAAGGTTTGTCGCTTTGCCTTTTTCCTTTCATTTTTTAAGTTTCAATTCCATTATTTTTCTTATTTTGTTCTCAAATAATTTATATTCATCACATGGTAGTCCAAACCGATTCCTTCCCTTTTTAAGTTGCAACTCGTTTATTTTACTTTCATTTTGTTAATTATAATTGTTTCCTTTTTTTTAGTTCTATAAATTTTAACTTTTCTTTTCCATACCCACTTTGGTGATTCTTCTCCTTCCTCTTTTTAACTGTTTTATTTCTTTTTTTTTTATTTTTCATATCTGTTAACTCTTAAATTCTAAATCCTAAATATATAAAAAGTATATATGTAAATTATTGTTCATACTTGGTAGTAAAAAATGGGGAGTGTTTGGCGCTTTGCCCTTTTTCTTTTCTCTTAATTTATATTCATCCTGTGATAGTATAAAAAAATCTCTTTCCTTTTTAAATTTCAACTCCTTAATTTTTTATTTTATTGATTATAATTTAGAATGTTTTATGTATTTTTATGCATTAAATGTAACCTTTTGATTTAAACTATTATTGACTTATATTCATTTATTTTCCTCATAAATTAGATGTGGACTCTATATATATTTTATAATCGGGTCACTGATCTACTATCTTTTGATATATACTCTTTTTTAATTTTTAAGTAATTTATTTGTATATATATTTATTTTCTAATTATATATTATTATTTATATTTTACGTTATAAAAATATCAATTACAATTCAATACTTGCATCACGTGTCTAAACTAGTAGCTATATTAAAAGAGACCACATTAGCTCTACTGTTCACCATAGTCGTCAAAAACTCGCCGATTTTGGTGTTTGACTCTTTTTTTTTTCTTTTCCTTATTGTTTTCTGCTTATATATATATATATATATATATACATATAAATATATTTTTATCCTCTTTCTTATTACATATTAATGCAATTGTGTGGATGAGTTTTTAGAATATTAATTAAACTATTCTCTAACTATTCTTTATTAAGTTCTTTTTACAACAATATAGATCTATTTTTTTTTCTTTTTTTTGTTATTGTTGACGGTAAAAACTCGTCAACAAAAATGAGCCGGGTCACCGCTAGGTATCCCGTTGGATTACCGGCTTAGTATTAACTGTATACTTAGTATAGGCAGTGAAGTGCTTGTGGTATTTTTTGTGTAGTGAGCAATGTAAGATGAAATACTTAAAAGTAGAAAAACACACAAAATTTATAGTGGTTCACTCTTATAAATGAAGAGCTATATCTACTGTAGTTTTTTATTTCTTCTGATATTGTTACAATTTACACCACAAATTGCTCTCTCGTTCTTTTCTCTCTAGAAAGATCAACCTCTCTTCCGTATGAGGCCTCTTTCCTTTTATAGCCGAGCTTCCTTCGTCCGGGGGGGTTTTCTCTTGTAGGCTGAAAAGCACTCAAATGGTCTACCTTTCTAGGCTCAGACCGTAGCCCACTAATCACTTTTGCGCACTATTCACTCAGCCAATTAGTCTCCCATTACAGCTCTGTGCGTAGCTGTAACCCTTTTTTGTCCCCCGTAGGGCGGTTTAAGGGTTTGCATTTAATGCATGTATTGCAGACATCTCCCATTTTCGCACGCAACTTGCGATGTCAGGCTTTCCCCTCTTCGGGCATTCCTCTCGCCATCTCTATTTGCTCAGCCTAGTTTTTTTCCTTGGCAATTGCTTTCTTCCCGAAGGATTCCTGCCGTAAGGTCGACGGTACGAACTGTCATCGTCATGAGGGGTCGACGTCGAAGGTTGGGCTTCCCTTGCAGCAGAAGAAAAGGGAATCCCCCCCACCCCGTCGAGGGTTGTTGCCTTTTTTAGGGAAAGTAAGGCCACGTGTCGCACTGTTATTTGCCCACGCGTCATCCACATTTTCCCACAGCCCCCCAGGTCGAGGGTTTCTCTCAGACAGCCTCGAGCTTAGGTTCGGTCGTACCTTTGTGCTTCGGGTGTGGGAAACTGATCCCGAGCCTTAATCTATAATGATGGTTTGGATGCTTTTAATTTCTTCGATGAGCGCAACCGTCGCGTCGGTCGCTTCCCCATACTGACGTAAGGCTTTATTTTGAAAAGATGAATATGAGCCCTTGGATCGCATCCCTTCCTCTTCTCGCCTTCGCCTTGCTGTCGTTTGATCTGGGAAAACTACCCCTGCCGTTGGATTTCCATGAGCCTTATCTGACGGCCAAGGGTCGAGGGCCTATTTTCCTTTAAATATTCTTCAAACCGAAACCATTCTTTCCAAAAAATTTCTTAGAACCGCCGTTACTCTGCCTGAATTTCTCCTTGCGAATCTCTGACTTGCGCTCCTTGCTTCCTGCTTCCTTCGTTGCATCGTGAAGCTACTTGGTTTCAAAACTCCGTCCAGACTCCAACTCATCGGTAAGCTTTAATCGTTGCTTATTTGCGTTGCTGGATGATTTTACTGGCTTTCCCAGTGAATCATAGGTGTTGATATGCGAAATGTAGATGACAGTAACTTACTATGCTTTATTCAACCCACGTAGGATAGTTTTTCCTGCTTTTAGTTGAATGCGAGTCTGGCTTCTGGGTTCTGATGAACCTTGGTTGTCACGAGCATTCGTCGTTACCATTTTCATATGAATGGTCGACGTTATGTTGAGGTGTTTCAGCAGTCGTTGTCTAGATGGTCGTCGCTTAGAATGACCGTCGTTTCTTCCTTCCTCTCGACTTAGGATTTTGACGTAGCTCCTTGTCTTTTTTATTATCAGAACAATGGCCCCAAAAAACACCCGTCGAGAGGAACCGTCTGTTGTACGACCATACTCCCCTTCTGTGACAGAGATTTCATGGTCATCTTCCTCGTCAGACTGCGACTTACTATTGCGGGAAGTCAAGGAACATATGGCCGGCCCAAGCGACGACTGTAGCGATAATTATGACAGCGTCTACCGAATGATCGACGAAGATATCGATAGGAGGCCTTTCACAGGTGGCAGCATATGTGGGGTCACCATTTCACTGGTGGATGCCCCGCTGGCTGCTACAAGTGGAGATCCGGACAGGCCGTTCTTTACGGCTGATATTGTGGCGTCGAAAGTCTGAAACAAAGATATCATCCGGGCTGTCAAAGAAGGCTGCATTTATGGGAGATTGTTTGAATACCTCCTTCCGGATATGCATTTTAGGACCAGCATGCCTCTGACCGGATATCTCTCTATTTATACTAGGGCTGTCACGGTGAGGATGACCCTACCGCTCCACCCTTTTGTAAAGGACTATTGCCATTTCTATGGCATCTCCCTTGCTCAGCTGGCGCTGAATTTTTGGTATTGCTTCGCGAGTGCCTGGATTTTGTGGAGCCAGCGGTTTGATACAGATCTGCCGCTGGACGAGTTTAGGTTTATGTACAGGTTATGCCACGTCGCAAAGTACGAAGGTTGTTATTTTTTGAGTGGGCATGGGAGATCTCAGCCTAGATTTGTCAAACTCATACTGGGTATACCCTCGTCGTCGCATGGGTGGAAACCCATGTTTTTTATGATACGAGGGCCCTTCAACTTCCATCCCGACGACCGCTTGCCCCGTCGAAGGAAGGTGCAAGCGTTGTTTGGGAACATGGGTGAGTTTTAATCTTCTCTTCTTCCTCTTTTTAACGCAAACAGTTCTTCTATTCGTAGTTAGCCATGATCGGCCGAAGCTTACTGGAAATAGGTTGGCGAGGGTTGAGCAGGCCTTTTCGTATTCCTCGAGCGAATGCCACATTGACACCCTCTTGACCGAGGCCAACCTTCGACATACTGGGCTGATTCTTGACCTCCCCGACCCTACAAACCTTAACGCCGTTCGTGAGTTTTTTCACCTAAGTGACGAAGGTAAACCCCTGGCTCGCCGCCTTTCTTATTCTGGCACGGTCTATCTAGACGTTGACTATATTTTTGTCTCGTCGTTTGCACAGAAATGGCGTCTTTGAGGATTCAGCTTCCTAGTAATTAGCCGCCTCCGCCAAGCCAACCTCCATCCAAGGGAAAGGAGAAGGCCAACTCTTCTTCCCAAGTGCCAAGAAAAAAGAAAGCCATGAGGGTCCCCTCAGCGTCGGAGGAGGAGGTTCCTGCGTTGAAGAGGAGGCATAGAGAAAAGGCACCGGTGGTCCAAACTTGGACGCCGACGATCCTAATTCCTGATGTTGCTAATGCTCCTCCGGCGCTGAGGAAGCGTATGCTAATTCCGGGGGCCAAAATTATGGACTCCAACTTCCAAGTCTCGGATATTTCTGATGCCGAGATTGGAGCTATGCTGAAACTTCCCCCTCGTTTCTTCGTCATCTTCCAGGCTCTATATGAGTCTTTTCTCGAGCTGCACTGGATTACCGCTGCCCAATCTTCTCTGGTTGACCGTCAGCGCAAGCAGATATCCTTTCAGATCCATGTAAGCCTCGATTGAGCTACCTTTCTTTCTTCTTGTTGATTTTGTCTCTTGTACTCTTATTTTCTGACTTGTAATTTTTCAGGGCCTAGTCCTTGCCATTATCAACCTTATTGATTTAGTCAAGGTCGAAGAACGTGACAAGGAGATTGTAACACCCTGAAGAATTAATTGAGATTAATTAAGGTAATTGAGATTATTAGTGTGCCTAATCTGATTTAATTAATTGAGTTTAAATAATCCCAAGGTATTTAAATTATTCACAGTAATTTATTTAATCCAGAAGTGTGTATGGGCGCATTTCTGGACTGTTATATTTTACACATGTCACTTTCTTTTATTTTTCTTTTCTTTTCTTTTCTTTTTCTTTTTCCTTTCTTTTCCTTCCTTTTCTTTTTCTTTCCCGTGCGTTTCTCTCTCTCTCTCACACACACTCACTTCCGTGCTCTCTCTCTC
>NW_010356827.1:76603-77558 GCF_000414095.1 Morus notabilis | reverse complement strand
GGCCTCCGGCTCAGCGGCCTAATGTTGGTGACAGAGGAAAGGGAAAAGTACAGGGACAAGCTTATGCCCTGGCAGGAGGTAGCTCTGGAGGTCAGACCAGCAACGCGGTGGTTGAGGGTATGATCCTGATCTCTCATTCTTTTGCTCACGTGTTGTTTGATACAGGTGCCACACACTCGTTTATATCGAGTTCTTTTATTCGGACTTTGACACTGTAGAGTGAGAAGTTAGAAGTCCCGATGACTTTGAACTCCCCACTGGGATGTGTGGAGGTGATGAGTACAGGTGCCACACACTCGTTTATATCGAGTTCTTTTATTCGGACTTTGACACTGTAGAGTGAGAATTTAGAAGTCCCGATGACTTTGAACTCCCCACTGGGATGTGTGGAGGTGATGAGTGTGTGCAAATCGTGTGAAATCACGGTTGGTAGTGAGCAATTGAGAGCAGATTTGATTACCCTTCCGATGAACCTGTTTGATGTGGTACTCAGAATGGATTGGCTGTCAAGGCATGGTGCAATTGTTGATTGCTACCGTAGGAAAGTGACCTTGGTAACGGATTCCGGAGCAGTAATTTCTTATCAGGCAGAGATGAACCCAGTCCTTGGGGAACGACTGTTAAAGTACAGCGTTGGGGGACGGAAGAATCTAGCCTGTTTCTCTTCCCTTCTTGCCTTAGAAGGTGAATCCGAAGCGATCGGAGATAGTGCAGGAATCCCTGTAGTGGATGAGTTTACAGATGTATTTCCTGATAAGCTACCTGGTTTACCGCCAGATCGGGAGATTGAATTCTGTATTGACTTGGTCCCGGGAACGGCACTTATTTCCATCCTTCCATACCGAATGGCTCTGGCGGAGATGAAAGAATTAAGAACGCAACTTGAGGAGTTGGCAGAAAAGGGATATATCCGGAATAGTACTTCCCCTTGGGGTGCACCGGTGCTATTTGTGAA
>NW_010356827.1:74408-75241 GCF_000414095.1 Morus notabilis | reverse complement strand
AATCAATGGCAGGATCCCCACCTCCCAGGGATTTGGATTCGGATCCAGAATGGAGAACAATTCGAGGATTGGAGAATCCGGGAGGACAGAGCCTTGTATTCCGCAACCGCCTTGCTGTTCCTAAGGCGGGTGAGGTAAAGAAGAAGATTCTGCAAGAGGCACACAAATCGACGTATGCTATTCATCCGGGGAGTACAAAGATGTACCAGGACCTGAAAAGACAGTACTGGTGGAGAGGCATGAAAAGGGACGTTCGTGAGTATGTCTCAGAATGTGCAACTTGCCTCCGGATCAAAGCTGAGCATCAGAAGCCGGCGAGAGAGTTGCAACCTCTTCCTGTCCCTAGATGGAAATGGGAGCACATCACCATGGATTTTCTGATGGGGCTACCGAGAACCGAGCTGAAGCACGATGCCATCTGGGTGGTGGTTGACAGGTTAACGAAGTCCGCGCACTTCATACCATTTCGTGCCACGTATTCTCGGAAAATTCTGTCAGAATTGTACCTGGAGCACATCGTAAGGTTACACGGAGTGCCATTGTCTATCACGTCAGATCGTGATACACGTTTCAATGCAAGGTATTGGAGGAGTTTCCAAGAAGCCATGGGAACATATATGAATTTTAGCACTGCATTTCATCCCTAGACGGATGGATAATCTGAAGGAGTTATTCAGATTCTGGAGGATATGCTTCGTGCTTGTATTCTGGAATTTGGTGGAAACTAGAAAAAATACCTGCATCTAGCTGAGTTCGCTTACAATAACAGCTATCAGGCCAGTATCGGTATGGCACCGTTCGAGGCGCTGTATGGTCGTCCTTGTAGGTCACCT
>NW_010356827.1:73680-74014 GCF_000414095.1 Morus notabilis | reverse complement strand
ACGACGTACGATGAGGTACCGGTCCAGATTATTGACCGGAAGATGAAGAGTCTACGTCATCGTGGGATCCCGTTAGTGAAAGTGATGTGGCAGCACCATGGTGTTGAGGAAGCAACATGGGAGCTTGAAACGACGATGCAGGAACGTTATCCGCATCTGTTTGCACTTTGAGGTGAGCTTTAATTTCGGGGACGAAATTGCCTAAGGGGGGTGGAGCTGTAACACCCTGAAGAATTAATTGAGATTAATTAAGGTAACTGAGATTATTAGTGTGCCTAATCTGATTTAATTAATTGAGTTTAAATAATTCCAAGGTATTTAAATTATTCACAGT